>NW_027184663.1:12500-87393 GCF_032405125.1 Capricornis sumatraensis | reverse complement strand
GAGACCTTATGCGTGTGTCTTATAAATAAATCTTACTTTTTTTCTTCTGTTTGAGCTTTCTGTTTCTAAAGTTCCCTTGACCTGAGTTTACTTTTGACTGTGCTGGGTCTTGTTGCTGCGTGGCCTTTTCTCTAGTTTTGGTGACCAGGGGCTGCTCTCTCCTTGAGTTGTGCAGCCGTCTCATGGCGGGGACGGGCTCTCTACGTGGGATGTGCAGCCGTCTCATGGCGGGGACGCTCCTGTGGCGGGGACGGGCTCTCTACGTGGGATGTGCAGCCTTCTCATGGCGAGGACCCTCTTGTGGCGGGGCGCGGGCTCTCTACGTGGGATGTGCAGACTTCTCATGGCGAGGACCCTCCTGCGGCGGGGACGGGCTCTCTATGTGGGATGTGCAGCCTTCTCATGGCGGTGGATGCTCCTTTGGTGGGGCGCAGGCTCTCTACGTGGGATGTGCAGCCTTCTCATGGCGGGGACGCTCCTGTGGCGGGGACGGGCTCTCTACGTGGGATGTGCAGCCTTCTCATGGCGGGGACGCTCCTGTGGTGGGGACGGGCTCTCTACGTGGGATGTGCAGCCGTCTCATGGCGAGGACGCTCCTGTGGTGGGGCGCGGGCTCTTGGGGCAGGTGGGGAGTTGGGCTCAGTAGCTGTGGCTCCCGGATTCTGGAGCCCAGGCTCAGTAGTGGTGGCGCACCAGCTTAGCTGATCTTTAGTGTGCGCGATCTTCTTGGACCAGGCATTGAACCCACCTCTCCTGCGTTGGCAGGCGGGTTCTCCACTGAGCCACCAGGGAAGGCCTCTGCCCTTTGTGTTCTTAACTGGAACATTCAGTTCACTTACATCTGTTATGACTTGGAATCCATTCTGCTTTATTTTGTTTTTCCCTGTGTGCTCTCCTTTGCCGCCTCTCTTTAAAAAATCTGTTTCCCTTTGGAGTGCTTCCCACCAGGTCACTGCTCAGCTGACAGTGTCATTTTTGTAGGAACTGAGGTTAATCCATGTCTTTATCATCCAGCTCAAAACTCTTCACACACTTCCGTTCTATCTCCCTAGCATTTTATGCTGTCATCTTCGTGGGAGTTTTCAGGCCCTCACTGTTGTCCTCCTCAGGTCCAGACGAGGAAGGAGGAGCCCCTACCTCCCGCCGCGAGCCGGAGCATCCCCACTTTCTACTTCCCCCGCGGCCGCCCGCAGGACACGGTGAACGTGGACGCCGTCATCGCCAAGATCGAGAGGACCTTCGCCCAGTTCCCGCACGAGAGGGCCACCATGGAGGACATGGGCCGCGTGGCCAAGGTGGGTGTCCCCGCGGGCACGTGGGGGGTCCTCCTTCGGGCGTGGCCAGGCCGAGAGCTCGGCTTCTGCGTCTGCTCTCTGCAGTCCTTGGAGCCTGAGGCGTAGAGGGCTCGTGCTGAGCTCTGGCCTCGCTATTGGAGGACACAGACGGCCTGTGTGCCGTTCCCCGGTGCCTCGTGATCTTTGAGGGACCCTCCCCACGGGCTCAGCTCAGGCCTTCCCACATGTCTCCTGTCCAAGGGATGCGTGTCCACAGTCCACGCGCCGCATGTGTGATTCTAGACTGACCCTGAGTGTGACCGAGGTACTCATCATGGAGAGTGCGGCTCTGGATCCTCCGTGTGGACGCCCAGTCGTTCTGGTGTCTGCTCCGGCTCTTACAGGGACGCGCCACGGTGCCCTCGGCTGTCCCTGGTGGCCGGCTGGCTGTTGTAAGGGGCGCGGGGTCCCTGTGCCTCCTTGCTGTCTCACTGTGTGTGTCCGTCACTCAGTCGTGTCCGGCTGCTTATGACCCCGTGGACCGCAGCCCCCCAGGCTCCTCCTCCCCTCCGCCCCCCTCCTCTCCTCTCCCCTCCCCTCCCCTCCGCCCCCCTCCTCTCCTCCTCTCCTCTCCCTCCCCTCCCTCCGCCCCCCTCCTCTCCTCTCCCCTCCCCTCCCCTCCGCCTCCCTCCTCTCCTCCTCTCCTCTCCCTCCCCTCCCCTCCGCCCCCCTCCTCTCCTCCTCTCCTCTCCTCTCCCCTCCCCTCCGCCCCCTCCTCTCCTGCCCTCTCCCCTCCCCTCCGCCCCCCTCCTCTCCTCCTCTCCTCTCCTCTCCCCTCCCCTCCGCCCCCCTCCTCTCCTCCTCTCCTCTCCTCTCCCCTCCCTCCGCCCCCCTCCTCTCCTCTCCCCTCCCCTCCGCCCCCCTCCTCTCCTGCCCTCTCACCTCCCCTCCGCCCCCCCTCCTCTCCTCTCCCCTCCCCTCCCTCCGCCTCCCTCCTCTCCTCCTCTCCTCTCCCCTCCGCCCCCCTCCTCTCCTCTCCTCCTCTCCTCTCCCCTCCCCTCCGCCCCCCTCCTCTCCTCCCCTCTCCCCTCCCCTCCGCCTCCCTCCTCTCCTCCTCTCCTTTCTCCTCCCCTCCCCTCTGCCTCCCTCCTCCCCTCTCCCCTCCCCTCCGCCTCCCTCCTCTTCTCCTCTCCTTTCTCCTCCCCTCCTCTCCGCCTCCCTCCTCTCCTCTCCTCTCCCCTCCCCTCCGCCTCCCTCCTCTCCTCCTCTCCTTTCTCCTCCCCTCCCCTCTGCCTCCCTCCTCTCCTCTCCCTCCTCCTCCCTCCTCTCCTCTCCCCCTCCTCCTCCCTCCTCTCCTCCTCTCCTCTCCCCCTCCCCGCCCCTCCGCCTGCCCTCTTCTTCCCCCTCCCCTCCCCTCCCCTCCCTCCCCTCCCTCCTCTCCCCCTCCCCCCTCCTCTTCCCCATCGCCCCTGCTGCTCCTGTAAGAGCTTTCTCTTGGTCCCGGCTGCTAACTCTCTGTCTGTCGTGCACGTCCTGAAAAGTTCTGCTGGACTGTGTGCTGAGTGACTCCACGTGCTCCCCTTCTGCCTTCAGTTTTCAGCAGTTGCCTTTTTCTCTTTTTCCAAAAGCTTTCTTGAGATGGAATCCACGTGCCCCACAATTCACCATTGAAAGTGTACAGCTCGGCCATTCTCAGTGTATTCTCAGAGGCGTGCAGCCGTCTCTACAGTGAGCTCTTATCACCCGAGAAAGAAACCTTGTACCCCGTGGTTGCCATTGCCCCTCCCCTTCCCCCACGTCCCTAGGAAACCACTAGTCTGCCCTCAGTGTCTGTGGGTTTGCCTCTTCCTAACTCTTTGTGTAAATGGAACCACCCGCTGTGTGTCCTTCTGTGCTTGCTTCTCTCACTGAGCATCCTCTGCTCAGGGTCCATCCACGCGGTAGCCTGTGTCAGAGCTTCCCACCTCTTCATTCACTGAGTTGTCTTCCAGTGTGTGCACGGGCCACACTGTGTTTATCCATTCATCCATCTCTCCACCCATCATCCATCCACCCACCCATCCATCCATCCATCTATCCATCCACCCACCCACCCATCCATCCATCTATCCATCCACCCACCCACCCACCCATCCATCCATCCATCCATCCACCCACCCACCCACCCATCCATCCATCCATCCATCCACCCACCCACCCATCCATCCATCTATCCATCCACCCACCCACCCACCCATCCATCCATCCATCCATCCACCCACCCACCCACCCACCCACCCATCCATCCATCCATCCACCCACCCACCCACCCACCCACCCATCCATCCATCCATCCACCCACCCACCCACCCACCCATCCATCCATCCATCCACCCACCCACCCACCCACCCATCCATCCATCCATCCACCCACC
Organism: Capricornis sumatraensis; assembly: GCF_032405125.1. Taxonomy (NCBI): domain Eukaryota; kingdom Metazoa; phylum Chordata; class Mammalia; order Artiodactyla; family Bovidae; genus Capricornis; species Capricornis sumatraensis. The sequence goes on along the minus strand of NW_027184663.1, from coordinate 83,705 downwards.
CACCCATCCATCCATCCATCCATCCACCCACCCACCCACCCACCCATCCATCCATCCATCCACCCACCCACCCACCCATCCATCCATCCATCCATCCACCCACCCACCCACCCATCCATCCATCTATCCATCCACCCACCCACCCACCCATCCATCCATCTATCCATCCACCCATCTATCCACCTGTCAGTCCATCTACCCATCTATCTCCCCACCCAACCATGCATCCATCATCCATCCATCGATACACCCACTTATCCATCCATCTGTCCATCCAGCCATCTCTCCATCATCCATCCATTCATCACCCAACCACCCATCTATTCAGTCATCCATCCATCCATCCACCCACCCACCCATCCACCCACCCACCCATCCACCCACCCATCCACCCATCCACCCACCCACCCACCCACCCATCCACCCACCCACCCGCCCGCCCGCCCGCCCACCCATCCACCCACCCATCCACCCATCTATCCACCCATCCATCCACCCACCCACCCACCCATCTACCCATCCATCCACCCACCCACCCACCCACCCATCTACCCATCCATCCACCCACCCACCCACCCATCTACCCATCCATCCACCCACCCACCCACCCATCTACCCATCCATCCACCCACCCACCCACCCATCTACCCATCCATCCACCCACCCACCCACCCATCTACCCATCCATCCACCCACCCACCCACCCATCTACCCATCCATCCACCCACCCACCCACCCATCTACCCATCCATCCACCCACCCACCCACCCATCTACCCATCCATCCACCCACCCACCCACCCATCTACCCATCCATCCACCCACCCACCCACCCATCTACCCATCCATCCACCCACCCACCCACCCATCTACCCATCCATCCACCCACCCACCCACCCATCTACCCATCCATCCACCCACCCACCCACCCATCTACCCATCCATCCACCCACCCACCCACCCATCTACCCACCCATCTACCCACCCACCCACCCACCCACCCACCCATCTACCCACCCACCCACCCACCCACCCACCCATCTACCCATCCATCCACCCACCCACCCACCCATCTACCCATCCATCCACCCACCCACCCCACCATCTACCCATCCATCCATGCACCCATCCATCCATCCATCCATCCATCTATCCATCCATCCATGCACCCATCCATCCATGATCCATCCATCCACCCATCTATCCATGCATCCATCCATCCATCCATCCATCCATCCATCCATCCATCCGTCATCTATCCATCTACCCATCCATCCACCCATTCATCATCCGTCTATCCATCCATCCATCACCCATCCATGCATTATCCACCCATTTATCCATCCATCTGTCCATTCATCACCCAACCACCCATCTATTTAGTCATCCAGCCAGCCAGCCACCCACTCATCCATGCACACACTTATCCATTCATCCATCTATCCACCCATCCAGCCATTCATCTGTCTATCCATCCAACCCCCTACCCATCCATCCATGTACCCACCCACTCCCCTCCCCCAGTCCCTGCAACCATGAATCCGCTTCCTATCTCCGTGGATTTGCCTGTCCTGGACATTGCCTATCAGTGGAATCAGACGCTGTGTGTCCTTCTGTGTTTGCATCTCTCACTGAACGTCGTGTGTTCAGGGTCCATCCACAGTGTGGCCTGTGTCCGAGCTGCCCTCCTTTTACCATTCCTTTCCATGCTTCCCCTTCAGGAATACTTGGGCGGCTCTGCCCTTCAGGAGCGCTCGGGGGCTCTGCCCTTCACGGACGCTCAGGCGGGTCTGCCCTTCAGGAGCGCTCGGGCGGCTCTGCCCTTCACGGACGCTCGGGCGGCTCTGCCCGGCGGCCCTTGTGCGCGATGGTGCTGCGGGCGCTCCTGTGCTTCGGGTCTGTGCGGCTGGGCGTGCTTGCATTTCTCTTGGGTTGAGGCCCAGGGAGTGGAATGGCTGCTTCAGACAGTGGCGCTGTTCCCCTTTCTGAGGAACCTCAGGACTCTTTTCCACACTTTCCCACCTGTGCTGTGCGAGGGTTCCAGCGTGTTCCCATTTCTCCCAGCGCTCGCTGTGTCTCTGATTGAGGACCAGCCCTCCCGGGGTGAGGTCAGTGCTTGCCTCCCTGTGGTTTTGAACTGCATTTCCTTCCTGACTGTGGGCTTCCCCGGTAGCTCAGATGGTACAGAGCCCGTGCAGAAGACCTGCTCAGGCATATCCCCTGCAGAAGGGAATGGCAACCCGTTCCAGTGTGCTCGCCTGGAGAGTTCCCTGGACAGAGGAGCCTGGCGGGCTACAGTCCCTGCGATCACAGAGTCAGATACGGCTGAAGCGACTACCGCTTTCCTTTCTGACGGACGCTGAGACTGTTCACGTGCTTGTTAGCCATTTCTGTATAGTCTGTCCGACAGTGTCTCTTCAGATCCTTTGACTGTTTTTCAGCTGAGGTCTGTCATTTTATTGTTGACTCATTCTTTGTAGTCTAGATACAATCCCTTGTCGGATATATACACTGTGTAAATATTTCCTCCCATGTTCTGGGTGGTTCCTTTCACCTTTTTAGAATAGAATTGGAGTCGAGTTGCAATGCTGTGATAGCTTCTGCTGCACAGCAGCGTGCATTGTACAGATGCGTGCATTCTCCATTATGGCCTCGCACGGGATGTTGCACGCAGTTCCCTCTGCCGTGCAGTAGGACGTTGTTGTGTGTCCGTCACGTGTATATATGTACATACATACATATATGTATGCGTATATGTCTAAAACAGTCTGCATCTGTGGATCTCAGACTCCCTGTCCATCCCTCTCCACCCACACCCCCTCCCCCATCCCGGCAGCCCCAAGTCTGATCTCTCTGTCTGTGAGTCTCTGTTTCTCAGAGAAGTTCGTCTGTGCCGTATTTTAGCTTCCTTATATGAATGACACCATTAGGTGCTTGTCTCTGGCTGGCTGACCTCACTCAGTGTGATCACCACTCATCCGTCCGTGTTGCCGCCAACGGCATCGCAGCGCTCTTTGTGGCCCAGCAGGGCTCCACCGTGTCTGTCCACCTCTCTGTCTGTCCATCTGTGGTGACGTTCAGGTGCTTCCATGGCTTGGCGTTGTGAACGGTGCTGCCCTGAACACGGGGCTGCGAGGGTGTTTCTGAATTAGAGTTTCCTGGGTATCTGCCCAGGAGTGCGATTGCTGGATCATACGGCAGCTCTGTTCTTAGTTTTTTGAGGAACCTGCAAACTTTTTCATAGTGACTGCACCGATTCATGTTCTTACCAACAGTGTAGGAGGGTTCCCGTCTCTGTACACCCTCTCCAGCGTTTGCTATTTGTAGACCTTTTCAGTGATGTCCATTCTGAGCGATGTGAGGTGGTACCTCATTGTAGTTTGGATTTGCATTTCTCTAATAATTACCAGTGTTGAGCATATTTCTATGTTCCCATTGGCCATCTGTATGTCTTCTTTGCAGAAATGTCTATTTAGACGTTTGGCCCATTTTTCAATTGTTTTGTTGTGGAGTTGTGTGACGTATTTGTCTATTTTGGAAATCAGTCCTTTGTCAGCCATATCGTTTGCAAACATTTTGTCCTGTTCTGTGGGTTGTCTTTTGTTCCTTTTCTGAGTAGGAGCCTGTGAGCTTGATTAGGTCCCGCTTGTTTATTTCTGCTTTTATTCCTGTTGCCTTGGGAGACTGACCTAAGAAAACGTGTGGTGCCTGTGTTCTCTACTGGGAGTTTTATAGCATCATGTCATAGGTTTACGTCCTTAAGCCATTTTGAGCTTATTTTTGTGGGTGGCATGAGGGTGTGTTCTAACTTCATTGATTTATACGCATCTCTCCAACTTTCCCAGCACCACTTGCTGAAGAATTTTTCTTCTTTTCTCCATTGTATATTCTGGCCTCCTTTGTCAAAGCATAATTGAGCATACTTGTGGGTTTATTTCTGGATTCTCTGTTGCAGGCCCTTGATCCAAGTGTCTGTTTCTGTGTCAGTACCACAATGTTTTGAAGGTGGGAGGAGAAGGGGACGACAGAGGATGAGATGGTTGGATGGCATTACCGACTCAGTGGACATTTGAGCAAGCTCTGGGAGATGGTGGAGGACGGAAGCCTGGCGCGCAGCAGGCCACGGGGTCGCAGAGCCGGACACGGCTGAGCTGCTGAGCGGGGATGGTGGAGGACGGGAGCCTGGCGCGCTGCAGGCCAGGAGGCGGCAGAGAGCCGGACACGGCTGAGCTGCTGAGCGGAGATGGTGGAGGGGCGCGCTGCAGGCCACGGGGTCGCAGAGCCGGATCGCCTGAGCTGCTGAGCGGGGATGGTGGAGGACGGGAGCCTGGCGTTGGACTGCTTGGCATATAATTCTTCAGTGTTCTCTTACGGATTTTTTATTTCTGTGATACTGGTTGATATTTTTCCTTTTTCATTTCTTATTTTGTTTATTTGGATATGCTCTCTCTTCTTGGTGAGCCTGGGCAAAGGTTGGTCAATTTTGTGTACACTTTCAGAGAATCAGCTCTTGGTCTATTGTATTTTTTTTTTTAAATCTCTATCTTATTTATTTATTTTCTGTCAATGGAAACAGTAACAGACTTTATTTTCTTGGACTCCAAAATCACTGTGGACAGTGAGTGCAGCCTTGAAATTTAAAGACGCCTGCTCCTTGGAAGAAAAACTAAGACAGACCTAGACAGCAAATTAAAACACAGACACGCTACTTTGCTAACAAAAGTCCATCCAGTCAGAGCTGTGGTTTTCCCAGTAGTCATGTACGGATATGAGAGTTGGACCATAAAGAAGGCTAAGCACCAAAGAATTGATGCTTTTGAACTGTGGTGTTGGAGAAGACTCTTGAGAGTCCCTTGAACAGCCAGGGGATCAAGGCAGTCAATACTAAGGGAAATCAGTCCTGAATATTCATTGGAAGGACTGATGCTGAAGCTGAAACTCCAATACTTTGGCCACCTGATGTGAAGAGCCAACTTATTAGAAAAGATGTTGATGCTGGGAAAGACTGAGGGCAGGAGGAGAAGGGGACGACAGAGGATGAGATGGCTGGATGGCATCAGCGACTCAGTGGACACGAACTTGGGCAAACTCTGGGAGATGGTGGAGGAGAAGGAGGCCTGCAGTTCATGGGATTGCAGAGTTGGGTGTGACTGGGCAACTGAACAGCAAAGAGTTGACTTCCAGTGGTGTGTTAGTGTTACACGTATAGCGAAGTCAATCAGTCACACTTAGACAGGCGTCTGTTCTTTCTCAGATGCTTTCCCACTTAGATCACGACACAGTGCTGAGTAGGGGTTTCCCACTTAGATCACGACACAGTGCTGAGTAGGGGTTTCCCACTTAGATCACGACACAGTGCTGAGTAGGGGTTTCCCACTTAGATCACGACACAGGGCTGAGTAGGGGTTTCCCACTTAGATCACGACAGTGCTGAGTAGGGTTCCCTGTGCTCTATACAGCAGGTCCTTGTTGGTTACCTGCTCATATGTTAGTAGTGTGTGTATGTTAATCCCAAGCTCCCATGTCATCCCTTCCCCTTTGGTAGCCACAAGCTTGTTCTCTGTCTGTGAGTCTGTTTCTGTTTCATAGATAAGCCCTTGTGTACCCTTTTTTTGGCTCCACATATCAGTCATATCATGTGATCTCTGTCTGCATCTGTCTGGCTTACTTCACTTAGGATGGCAATCCCTAGGCCCATCCGTGCTGCTGCAAACGGCGTCTCTTCATTCTTGCTTATACGCCACGGACGCCCCGTCGTGCGTGTGTTCCACATCTCTGTATCCATCCATCTGTCCGTGGACATTTAGTTGCTTCCATTTCTTGGCTCTTGTAAATAGAGCTGCAGTGAACACTAGGGTGCGTGTGTCTTCTTGAATTAGAGTTTCATCTTTTCAGATATATGCTCAGGAGTGGGATCGCTGGGTCATATCCTGGGAGCGGGATCGCTGGGTCGTGTCGTGGGAGTCGGATCGCTGGGTCATATATCCTGGGAGTCGGATCGCTGGGTCATATTGTTGGAGTGGGATTGCTGGGTCGTATCGTGGGAGTGGGATCAATCGCTGGGTCGTATCGTGGGAGTGGGATCGCTGGGTCATATCCTGGGAGTGGAATCGCTGGGTCATATTCTAGTTCCATTTTTGTCTTTTTGAGAACCCCCCATCCTGTTCTCCATAGTGACTGCACCACCTTACATTCCCACCAGCAGTGTAGAAGGGTACCTTGTCTCCGCCTCTCCAGCATTTATTGCTTGTAGACTTTTTCGTGACCGGGATGGAGTGCTGTCCTGACCAGTGTGAAGCAGCCCCTCACTGCAGTTTAGATTTGCCTTTCTTTGGCAGTCAGTGACGTCGAGCGTCTTTCCACGTGCTTGTTGGCCATCTGTACTGTTTTCTTCCGAGATATGCCTGCTTGGCTCTGCGGGCCACTTTATTTTATGTTTACTATTTATTTGATTGTGCCAGGTCTCAGTTGTGGCCTGTGGGGTGAAGTTCTCTGGCACTAGTAAAGTTGGTTGTGCAGTCGTGCCCAGCTCTGTGCCGTCCGATTGACTGTAGCCAGCCAGGCTCCTCGGTCTGTGGACTTTTCCAGGCAAGAATACTGCAGTGGGTTTCCATTTCATTCTCCAGAGCTCTTCTGACTGTATTTTGATTGGATGTAAAAATATGTGTGTTTATTTATTTGGGGCTTCCTGGATGGCGCTAGTGGTAAAGGAAACACCTTCAATGCAGGAGAGTTGGGTTCGATCCGCGAGTTGGGAAGATCCCATGGAGTAGGGTTTGGCAGCCCACTCCCGTATTCTTGCCTGGGAAATCCCATGGACAGAGGAGTCTGGTGGGCTATGGTCCATGGGGTCGCAAAGAGTCGGACACGACTGAGCGACTGAACAACAAACGCGAGTTTGGTGACGGGAGCTCTGTAGTGCACCCTGAAGCCAGGCGCCGTGACTCCTCCAGCTGGTTTTCATTCTCAAGATTGCTTTGGCTATTTGGGGTCTTCTGTGTCTCCATACAGATTTTTAAAGCTTTTGTTCTAGTTCTGTGAAAAATGCCACCAGTTGATTTGATAGCAGTTGCACCGAATGTATAGATTACCTTGGGCATTATAGTCATTTTGACAGTATTGATTCTTCTAATACCAGAATGCCAAATCTGCACATGTGACCGTTTTTCTCTGCAGGGTTATTTATTTTGACGACTGACGCTAGAGCTTTACTTCTCTTTTCTTGGATAGGCGTCCGTCAGCTTCGTGGCGTACTGCCGTCTTTTGCTTACCTGTGTCATCAGGCTCTGCTCACATCTTCATCGCTTTCTTATACATTTGTCTATTGTCAGTTTTTCTTAGATTCTTGAATCAATTAATTTTGTTTTTCGGTCAGCTTTATTGAGGTATAATGGACACAGAGTAAGATTTCCCCATCGTATGTATGCAGTTTTCCACAATCTAAATGTTCGCCCCTGTGGATCCATCTCTTCACTATTATAAATAGTGCTGCTGGGAACGCTGGGGTGCATGTATCTTTTTGAATTTCAGTGCTCATCTTTTCCAGATATCATGGTCAGGAGTGGGACTGTTGGATGACATGGTAATTCTATTTTTAGACTTATATAGGGAACGCTAAAGGCTTCCCAGGTGGCTTGGTGGTAAAGAACCCGCCTGCCAGTGCAGGAGACGTGGGTTAGATCCCTGGGTTGGCAAGAAGCCCTGAAGGAGGAAATGGCAGCCCTCTGCAGCATTCTTGCCTGGAGACTTCCATGGACAGAGGAGTTCAGCAGGCTGCAGCCCGTGGGGTTGCGGAGGGCCGGACAGGAGTTAGTGGCTGAATCACAGCGGGAACACCAGCCTCCCCAGGCTGCCTCGTGCGCCCCTCTTGCTCCAGGTCCCTCCCCGTGTTGCTGGCCAGCTTCCTGCACTCCCCGATTGGTGGTCGGGCCCGAGGGCCTGGCTGGGGCGTGTGCCCCCACCTTGTGGTGCTGCGTGCAGGGGTCCGTGGGGCAGGACGGGCCTCTGCGCCCGGCTCCTCTGAGGGCAGCTGGGCTGGCCTCTGTGTCTTGGCGGCGGCGCTCTGCCCCTCCGCTGCGCAGCCGTCTGGGGCCCGTATGGTTTCTGTGTGTCTGCTCTTCCAGGCAGCATTTGACCCGGGCCCCGTGCTCCCTCACTCCCAGCCCTTCTGCTGCCGTTGTTTTGCTTGGTCAGGAATGTCACAGGGGGACCCGTGGGGGCTGTCTCTGGTTTCTGGGCACAGCTGTGGGATTTGTCCGCAGTGTTTACTGCCGAGTGGCATCCTGTGCACGCGCGTCCCTCCGTGTGTGTTTACCGGTGCAGGAATGTTTGGTCGTTCCCAGTGCTGTCTCGTGAGTATAGCCGCTGTGAACGTTTGCATTCCTGGGATTCCAGCGACAGCTTTGCGTCTGTCTGAGGTAAGGATGCCTCTGTTGGATTCCTGGGTCATCTGCTGACAGAATGTTTAATTTTACATGAAGTGCAAAGCTGTCTTCCGGCGCACCTGTGCCTTGGGCACGTCTAGCGAGCGGTGAGATGCCGGCTCTTGGTGTCCGCAGTTTTCAGCCTCGCTGGGGTGAGTGTGTGTGTGTGTGTACGTGTATGCATGCTGAGGTCACACGGGGATGTGTGGGTGTCTGTGTGTGTGTGTCTGTGCTGAGGTTACACTGGTGTGTCTCTCTGTCTCTGTGTGCTGAGGTCACACTGGGATGTGTGTCTGTGTGCATGCTGAGGTCACACTGGGGTGTGTGTGTGTGCATACTGAGGTCACACTGGCATGTGTGTGTGTGTCTTTGTGTGCTGAGGTCACATTGGGATGTGTATGTGTGTGCATGCTGAGGTCACACTGGGATGTGTGTGTGTACACTGAGGTCACACTGGGGTGTGTGTGTGTGGGCATGCTGAGGTCACACTGGGATGTGTGTCTGTGTGCACGCTGAGGTCACACTGGGGTGTGTGTGTGTGCATACTGAGGTCACACTGGCATGTGTGTGTGTGTCTTTGTGTGCTGAGGTCACATTGGGATGTGTATGTGTGTGCATGCTGAGGTCACACTGGGATGTGTGTGTGTGCACACTGAGGTCACACTGGGGTGTGTGTGTGTGGGCACGCTGAGGTCACACTGGGATGTGTGTGTGCGCATGCTGAGGTCACACTGGGGTGTGTGTGTGTGTGTCTGTGTGCTGAGGTCATACTGGGATGTGTGTGTGTGCACGCTGAAGTCACACTGGGATGTATGTGTGTCTTTATGTGCTGAGGTCACACTGGGATGTGTGTCTGCATGCTGAGGTCACACTGGCGTGTATGTATGTGTCTTTGTGTGCTGAGGTCACACTGGTATGTGTGTGTGTGTGTGCATGCTGAGGTCACCCTGGGATGAGTGTGTGTCTTTCTGTGTTGAGGTCACACTGGGATGTGTGTGTGTCTGGGTGCTGAGGTCACACTGGGGGGTTTGTGTGTGTGTGTGCATGCTGAGGTCACACTGGGATGTGTGTGTGTCTTTGTGTGCTGAGGTCACACTGGGGTGTGTGTATGTGTCTTTGCTGAGGTCACACTGGGATGTGTGTGTGTCTGGGTGCTGAGGTCACACTGGGATGTGTGTGTGTGTGTTTGTGCGCTGAGGTCACACTGGGATATGTGTGTGTCTGGGTGCTGAGGTCACACTGGGGTGTGTGTGTGTGTGTCTTTGTGTGCTGAGGTCACACTGGGGTGTGTGTGTGTGTCTTTGTGTCCTGAGGTCACACTGGGGTGTGTGTGTGTCTGGGTGCTGAGGTCGCTTACTCTAGCTTCTGGGGTCATTTCTGTAATGGTTAGGTTCAGTCTCTGATGATGTGTTTGTTTCTCATTGGTATCTTTTCCTGTTTTGGGTGCTGTCTTGGGGTATAATGACGTGAGGTGAACCGTAGGTATTAACTGTGGACAACTTCATCCGCCTTGGGGTGTGTGCGTCTCCATGAAACTGTCAACACCGTCAGATGAGAAGCGTTTCTGGCAAACCCTCAACTCACTGTCCAGTCCATTGCAGCCAAGCCCCCACTGGGAACTTTCTGTCACTGTGGATTGGTTAGAGTTTAGTAGAAGTTTATCTGTATAGAATCACACAGTGGGTTCTTGTTTTAGCTGGCACATTTCTAGTGACTCAGTACCGAGCATCTGTGGACGGAGCCTTTGTGTCATTGTATACCTTGTTGGATGACATCTGTGTTCAGATCGTTTGCCCGTTAAGCATCCAGTGTTTTCTTAGTGTTGAGTTCCATGTGTCTTGTGCGTTCTCCAGATGTGAGCACTGGTCAGAGGCCCTTGTCCCAGTCTTCCCTTGCCTTTCCACTCTTCCATCAGCCTCTGGAATTACATATGGTTTTAATTTACATCCTGTCTGGTCCTCAGGTTCTTTACTTTGTGGTTTGCGAATTTCTGTCCTTGATAGAAAGCGTAGCCCACTAGCATTTTCTCTTGTGCTGTCCTCTGAAAGTTGCTGTGGTAAATTCTTCTGTTCAGGTATGAACCGCACTCAGAGCGGGGTGATTGCCTGCATGGGACAGGAAGAAGGGGCACTTCTGCACACAGTGCCCAGCAGCTTCTTACCCACTCAGCAGGCCCCTTGTCCCCCTGCCCACTTGCCTTGGAACCTTCTTCAGCCATGTAGGAGTCAGGACCTGGATGCTCTTGTGTGTGGGCAACAGGTCATCTCTAGAGCTGTGCAGGGCACTCCTCCCCAGGATCAGGACAGTCCTGGGCCCTGCCTTCCCCACCCGCATCCTCACTGTCATGCTCCCTCCTCAGTGCTGACCCCTCCCCGTCCTCACTGTGGTGCTCCCTCCTCAGGGCTGACCCCTCCCTGTCCTCACTGTGGTGCTCCGTCCTCAGTGATGACGCCTCCCCGTCCTCACTGATGTGCTCCCTCCTCAGGGCTGACTCCTCCCCGTCCTCACTGTGGTGCTCCCTCCTCAGGGCTGACTCCTCCTCGTCCTCACTGTGGTGCTCCCTCCTCAGTGCTGACCCCTCCCCATCCTCACTGGTGCTCCGTCCTCAGTGCTGACCCCTCCTCGTCCTCACTGATGTGCTCCCTCGTCAGGGCTGACCCCTCCCTGTCCTCACTGTGGTGCTCCCTCCTCAGGGCTGACTCCTCCCCGTCCTCACTGTGGTGCTCCCTCCTCAGTGCTGACTCCTCCTCGTCCTCACTGTGGTGCTCCCTCCTCAGTGCTGATCCCTCCCCGTCCTCACTGATGTGCTCCCTCCTCAGAGCTGACTCCTCCCCGTCCTCACTGATGTGCTCCCTCCTCAGAGCTGACTCCTCCCCGTCCTCACTGATGTGCTCCCTCGTTAGTGCTGACCCCTCTCCGTCCTCACTGATGTGCTTCCTCCTCAGGGCTGACTCCTCTCCGTCCTCACTGTGGTGCTCCCTCCTCAGTGATGACCCCTCTCCGTCCTCACTGTGGTGCTCCGTCCTCAGTGATGACCCCTCCCAATCCTCACTGTGGTGCTCCTTCCTCAGTGCTGACCCCTCCCCGTCCTCACTGTGGTGCTCCCTCAGGGCTGACTCCTCTCCGTCCTCACTGTGGTGCTCCCTCCTCAGGGCTGACTCCTCCCCGTCCTCACTGTGGTGCTCCCTCCTCAGTGCTGACTCCTCCTCGTCCTCACTGTGGTGCTCCCTCCTCAGTGCTGACCCCTCCCCATCCTCACTGGTGCTCCGTCCTCAGTGCTGACCCCTCCTCGTCCTCACTGATGTGCTCCCTCGTCAGGGCTGACCCCTCCCTGTCCTCACTGTGGTGCTCCCTCCTCAGGGCTGACTCCTCCCCGTCCTCACTGTGGTGCTCCCTCCTCAGTGCTGACTCCTCCTCGTCCTCACTGTGGTGCTCCCTCCTCAGTGCTGATCCCTCCCCGTCCTCACTGATGTGCTCCCTCCTCAGAGCTGACTCCTCCCCGTCCTCACTGATGTGCTCCCTCCTCAGAGCTGACTCCTCCCCGTCCTCACTGATGTGCTCCCTCGTTAGTGCTGACCCCTCTCCGTCCTCACTGATGTGCTTCCTCCTCAGGGCTGACTCCTCTCCGTCCTCACTGTGGTGCTCCCTCAGTGATGACCCCTCGCCGTCCTCACTGTGGTGCTCCGTCCTCAGTGATGACCCCTCCCAATCCTCACTGTGGTGCTCCTTCCTCAGTGCTGACCCCTCCCCGTCCTCACTGTGGTGCTCCCTCAGGACTGACTCCTCTCCGTCCTCACTGTGGTGCTCCCTCCTCAGGGCTGACTCCTCCCCGTCCTCACTGTGGTGCTCCCTCCTCAGTGCTGACTCCTCCCCGTCCTCACTGTGGTGCTCCCTCCTCAGTGCTGACTCCTCCCTGTCCACTGTTTTGTGATACTGTGAAAAGCCTTAGTTTACTTCCGTTTATGACCTTTCTTTGCGGCGTGTAGACCTTTGCTGATTCCTGTGTCTTGACCTGGTGCTAATTCTCTCATGAGACTGCTTTCTGAGGGTCCTTAGGTGTTTCTTGCCCTTCCCGTCCTGTGCAGACAGACGCAGGGTCCCTTGTCCAGTGCACCCCGCGTGTCTTCCCTGCTCTCGCGCTCTGCCCGTGGCAGTGGCCGGGTCTCTGTGTGGGTGCGGACCGGCACTGCGGAGCAGCCTCGGGGCAGGGCACCCCCGCCCTGGACGCCGGTGGGGGCCGCGAGTCCTCTAGCAGCCCGTGTCAGTGAGGCCCTGCTTTGCTTTGAGCCCCCTCACCGTGTCTCATCGTGACTGGATGTTGACGCTTGCCCGTTGCTTTTCCGCGTGCATTGCGGGATCCTGTGGCCCTTCTTCAGCCCCTCATGACGGGAAGCAAACGTTCAGATGATGAAGTCCTCTTGGGTCTCTGACTCAGCTCCCGTTTCGTCATGAGTCCTGTCTGCTCATCTTCCTCATGTGCTTTGCGGTCCTGAGTCTTGTGTCTTGTCAGGGTTTCGGTCCAGACTCCTGGAAGATGCCCGTCTGGGGTCTCCTTTTCTGCTGAACCCTCTGTCTAGTTCGGCACCAGAGTGCTCTGGCCTTACACAGAGCGGGTTGGGCTATTGGTCCCCTTTCTGGAGCTGTGTGTTGAGATTTGGGATGGCGCTTTATGTTAATGTTTGGGAGAATTCACAGTGAAGCATTTGAGACTGGTCATTTCCAACATGGGAAGATTGTGGACGTTGAGTTTGCTGATTTACTTCCCATCTTTCAGGTGTGTGCTCAGCTCACCTGACTTGCTAAATTTATTTTTTTTTAAACTTTTTTTTATATTAGAGTTTAGTCGATTAACAGTGTTGTGATAGCTTCAGATAGACAGCAAATGGGCTCAATGTGTTTATTCTCCCCCGGATCCCCTCCCAGCCAGGCGGCCCCCTGACACCGAGCAGAGGTCCCTGTGCTGTCCAGCAGGTCCCTGCCGGTTCTCCATGTTTAACACAGCCGTGTGTCCATGTCCATCCCAGACTCCCTGACTGTCCCTTCTCCCGTCATTACAGAGGACTGAGCAGAGGTCCCTGTGCTGTCCAGCAGGCCCTTGCTGGTTCTCCATGTTAAACACAGCCGTGTGTCCATGTCCATCCCAGACTCCCTGACCGTCCCTTCCCCCTGTAATCATAAGTTCATCCTGTCAGTCTGAGAGTCTGTTTCTGCTTTGTGAGTAGGGTTAGATGTCGCTTCTCTCTGCACTCCCCGTCTGAGGGCATTGCTGCGGTGTTCCTCTCTGAGCCCCATCCCACAGTGTGCCCAAGTCCAGGCCCACCCGCGCTGCTGCAGGTGACGTATTTCACTCCGAGTGGGGCCCACGGCGTGCCTGTGCCCATCTTTACCCACTCCTCTGTCGGTGGCCTCTGGCTGCCCCCGCACCCCGGCTTCTGTGAGCAGTGCTGCGTGAGCATGGGGGGCATGCGCCCCTTCCAGACACACGCTCAGCAGTGGGATGGCTGGCCCCCGTGGCGGCTCTCTCTACTTTTCCAGGAGCCTCCGTGGTGTCCTCCACGGTGGCTGTAACAGTGTACAGGCCCGCCAACAGTGTGGGAGGGCTCCCTCTCCTGCACGCGCCCTGCAGCGTTCGCTGTGTGTCGATTTGTGGGCGGCGGCCATTCTGATGGGTGGGAGGTGAGCCTCTCTAAGGCTTTGATTTGCATATCTCTGATTATCAGTGCTGAGTGTCTTTTCGTGCAGCGTGGCCGTCTGTATGTCTTCTTTGGCGAAAGGTCTTTGTAGGCCGTCTGTCCGCTTTCATTCAGTCGGGCGGGGCGTCCTGGCCGCCTGCTGGCTGCTGCACCGGCCCCCCTGCAGCATAGAGGTCTGTGAGCCGGTGTCCGGGTCCAGCTCTTGAGACCGTCGTGTGGTCCCGTCGGCTGGGGTCTGGTGACGTGTTTCCTCCGCGTCTCCCTCTGCAGTCCTGACCCCGTTCGTGCTCTTTGCTTCAGGGCCCGTCAGCGCACAGCTCGTGGGCCTCAGGGGTCACCCTGAGCCGGTCACTGAGCTGTTTGGCTTTTTCCTGTTGTTCGCTCGCTCAGGCCTGTCTGACTCTTTGCAACCCCATGGAATGTACTCTGCCAGGTTCCTCTGTCTGTGGGATTCTCCAAGCAAGGACAGTAGCATGGATTCCCGTTTCTCTCTGCAGGGGATCTTCCTCCAGGAGTCGAACTCTGGTCTCCTGGGATTGTTGGAGTGTTCCCATGTATTTTGGACTCTCCTGGTCTTGCCCGCATGAGTGGGGTGTTTGTAGAACTGTTGGTAAAGGTCTTCACATCTGCTGGTGTCTGTCCCAGGATTTGACCAAAGCGTTGAGGGCAAAACTGAAGCCCGTCTGCAGTCCTGCCCCCAGGAAATAAAGCAGTCAGAGCGCCTCCACTGTTCCCATACGTCCTGCCCCCGGGAAATGAAGCAGTCAGAGCGCCTCCGCTGTCTCCAGACCTCTTCAGTGCCTCCTGTTGTTCAGCTGCTCACTCATGTCTGGCTGCTTGTGGCCCCACGGGCTGCAGTACATCTTCCCTGTCCGTCACCAACCCCAGAGCTTGCTCAAACCCACGTCCGTCGAGTTGGTGATGCCATCCAACCATCTCATCTGGTGTCGTCCCCTCCTGCTCCCGCCTTCAATCTTGCCCAGCATCAGGGTCTTGAGAGCTGTGACTGTGAGCGATGTGGTCCCTTTGACCCCTGAGACATGTGGTGTTGCAGGAGCGTCCTTGTCGCGTCCCGAGTGTTTCACAGTCTCCTCTGTCGTGTACGCTCTCCCCACGGGCCGCGAGATGCTGAGACTCTGGGCTTGGGGGTATGTCCACCTCCTCTGTCCCGGTTGCTGACCGTCAGGCTCCAGTCGGGGGATGAGGTGCACAGCACATCCTCAGGAGCAGTGTCTGCGTCCCCATCGCCTGTGTGACCGAGGGCGAGGGGCTGCCGTGTCCTCAGAGACATGCTGGGCTGTGCGGGGCATGCCGTCTGCACACAGCGGCTCTCCCTGCCTCGTCGTTGCTGGGCCTCCGTGGGGGCCAGGACGAGCTTACCCGGGTCCCCGCCCCTCCTGCAGGCCTGTGGCTGCCCGCTCTACTGGAAGGGACCGCTCTTCTGCGGCGCTGGTGGTGAGCGCACTGGCTCTGTGTCCGTCCACAAGTTCATCGCAATGTGGAGAAAGTGAGTCCCGAGAGGGGGTCGTCCCCAGCTGTCCCCCACCCCGGCTGGTACTCCAGTGGCCGGGACTGTCACTCTGGGGGAGGCCATGCCTGGGGGTCCCGGCGGCCGGGACGGTCAGGTCTGGGGGAGACCGTGCCTGGGGCTTCTGGCACAGCTGCCATGTCCCTCCTGGGGCCCGAGTCTGGGCGGGGGCCAGTGGACGTGCGGGGGTCAGCAGGGGTGTGCTCTGTCGCCCAGGGTCCTGCAGAACTGTCACGACGATGCTGCCAAGTTTGTGCACCTGCTCGTGAGCCCCGGCTGCAGCTACCTGGTGCAGGAGGACTTTGTGCCCTTCCTGCAGGTGCGTGCCCGTGGCCCGCCCCGTGCCCCTCTCCCGTGTGTCCCCGCTGTGCACCGCACATGCCGCGTCCGTGTGTTGCTGCCTCGCGCAGTGCACACCCCCCACTGCACCTGCCCACCACACGCATGTCCCACCTCTGCTGCACACACCCCCACCCCTTTCACAGGCGCATCCCTATGTCTACACCCGCGTGTGGGAGCCTGGCTCTCTGCCCCTGGGGGCCGCCTCTGCTGTGTGGGAGCCTGGCTCTCTGACCTTGGGGGGCCGCCTCCCTGGGCTGGCCCCGTGCAGCCCCTTGGGAGCTCTGTGAGCAGTGGGACCGAGTGGACAGCTCCAGTCCTGAGCCTGGGCGCCTGGACTCAGACGGGCACCGCGCCGTTGGGTGCCAGGCTGTCACAGACCGGGTCAGGGTTTGCAGGACGCTCATTCCAAATGCCTTTCCGCTTCCTTTAAACAGTTTGTTCAGGGCTTCATGGTCCGTTCTCTGGAGAGTTTAAAGTGGCGGCTGGCTCCCTGCACGTCCCACTTGAAAGAGGAACAGGCAGAGTTAGGATGTGAAGGAGAGCTGCGTAGAGGGCTCCTGGGGTTCGAGTCCTTTATCACACGAGGACGTGTCACAGACTCCTCAGAGCGTGGGACGCCCTCACACGCTGGTGTCTGCGTGTTCATACGTGTCCGCTCACCCTTGGTGGTGAGAGGCCGTGACAGCCGCCTCCGTTCAAAGCCCCGTCCTTCCTCAGACGTGGCCCCACAGTACAGTCTTGCTCTGACGTGATTTCATGTGCCTGTGTGCTCGAGGGGACTCCACGGGGGTGGTTCTGGGCCTGCCTGTGCGACCCTGGGGTTCTGGTGGACACATGGGTTCTCAGCCCGTGGGCTGTGGGTGGTCCCGCGGCGCGTCCCAGGGCCGGGTGCTGTCCCCCCGCAGGACGTGGTGAACACACACCCCGGGCTGGCGTTCCTGAAGGAGGCGGCCGAGTTCCATTCCCGCTACATCACCACGGTGAGTGTGGCGCCCGCGGCCCCCACTCCCCGCTCTCACCAGGCTCAC
The DNA here is from genome assembly GCF_032405125.1 of Capricornis sumatraensis. Classification (NCBI taxonomy): domain Eukaryota; kingdom Metazoa; phylum Chordata; class Mammalia; order Artiodactyla; family Bovidae; genus Capricornis; species Capricornis sumatraensis. Next base: position 66,692 of record NW_027184663.1, on the reverse strand, counting down.
GTGTCTGTGGGCCTTTTCTCTGGGGCTCCGGACGGGTGAGCGGTGTGGCCCACACGGGCCCCGCGCAGGGCACGGCGCCGAGCCCCAGGGTCGGACGGGGCGCAGGTCCCGGCAGGCGAGGGCACGTCCAAGACCCTGCCCTCTGCCTCCGGGCGGCAGGGTTTCAGGTTCAGAGCATCAGGCATGGGCCCCGCCTGTGGCCCGGGGCCTCGGAACCACAGCCCAGGCCCCGCCCCTGCCGTGGGCCGGGGTCACCTGGGGGAACCGCACCTGGGGGAAGGGCTCCTGCCCACACACATGGCTTGGCTCAGGGTGCAGGTGGGTCCGGGCAGCCCCGGGCACGCGGGCTGGGAGCACGCTTGTCCTGTAGCACAGAGTGCACACGTGTGGGCGGGGCGGACACGTGTGGGCGGGGCGGACGCACGCGGGGCGGGGTGGGGCGGGGCGGGGGTGTGGACGCCCCAGACCCCGTCGCACATACACTGCGCACTCTGCTCCCCGACTAACAGTGACCGATCCAGACTGAGCCGGCTGTAGACACTGCTGCGTGCCGGCGGCTCCTAAACACACAGGGGACGGGGCGGCCTACAGCGGGGGTGGGGAGGGGCTGTCTCACAGGAGCCGGGGAGGGGACATCCGTGGATGGGGACAGGGGAGGGGGCGTCCTGGAGGAGGGGACGGAGTGGGGGGTGTCCTGGAGCAGCACAGGGGAGCGGGCGTCCAGGTGGGGCCAGGGGAGGGGGCGTCCTGGAGGAGGGGGCGGGGCAGGGGGGAGGGTGTCCTGGAGGAGGTGACTGGTGGGGGGTTATCGTGGAGGAGGGGCAGGGGAGGGGCGTCCTGGCCCAGGGCAGTGCTGTCCGGACCACAGGAGGTCCTGTGCCCTGCCGGGCCTCCATGTGCTGGGGCGGGGGCGCGCGCTCGGCTTGGAGCTCATGCTCTTCTCCCGGCGGTCGGTCAGGTGCTCGCGGAAGGGTCGGAGCGGAGCTTTAGGCCACGCTGTGAGGGCTGCCCGCCGTCAGAGCTGCTGTCCCCGCCCCATCCAGCTCGAGGGCGGCCCTCTCACTGCGGGCTGCGGACTGCGGCCGAGGGCAGCTCCCGCCGCACCGGGTCCCCCTGGGATCCAGCGGGCCTCCTTTCCGACCCTCCGCCGTGTGCGGGGCGGCCGCCCTCTGTTGGCGGCTCGCGGTCCTGCAGCTCACCCTCCCGAGTCCCTGGGGAGGCAACCCGGGAGGTCACCGGGCGGCGGGTGCGCTCACACGTGGGCCTCCCGTGGAGCCCTGCAGCGCCCACATCGCTGTGCCGGGCTGACGGGCCCCTTCCGTGCCCCGCAGGTCATCCAGAGGATCTTCTACACCGTCAACCGGTCCTGGTCGGGCAGGATCACGTGCGCCGAGCTGCGAAGGAGCACCTTCCTGCAGGTGCGGCACGGGATCAGGGCGGGACCGGGACCCCGCCGCCGCCCGCCCGCGTCCCTCGCCCAGGCGCACCCCGCCCCTCCCCGTCCACGCGTCCCCCAGCCCCTCCCCGTCCATCCGTCCCCCCATCCCCGTCCACCGTCCGTCAGTCCCCCCATCCCCCGTCCACACGCCCCCCCCCCGTCCCCGTCCCCCGTCCATCCGTCCTCCCGTCCCAGTCCACCGTCCATCCGTCCTCCCATCCCCGTCCCCCGTCCATACGCCCCCCCATCCCCGTCCCCCGTCCACACGCCGCCCACCCCTCTGTGCGTCAGTTACCTCCCACCCTGCAGTCCCTCCATGCTCCTCCCCTCCCCCGTCCCCCACCTTCTCCCCTCCCCGTCTGTGACCTGGCCTGGCCCGGGTGCACCCCTGACCCGGTGGCCCCTCCCGGCCCTCACACGGGCTTGCCCTGCTCTGACCCTGCCTGCCCACGACACGGGGTCTGGGCCCGTCCCCACTGGACGGGCTGTTTGCGCTCCGCGCCCTGGAGTCCCCGCTGGCAGTTCTGTGGTGTGTCCGGCAGAACGTGGCTCTCCTGGAGGAGGAGGCAGACATCAACCAGCTGACGGAGTTCTTCTCCTACGAGCACTTCTACGTCATCTACTGCAAGTTCTGGGAGCTGGACACGGACCACGACCTGCTCATCGACGCGCAAGACCTGGCCCGACACAACGACCACGGTGAGCGGCCCCGCCCCCGGGGGCGGGACAGGGCCGGGACTCGCAGAGCGGGCGCTGCGCGGGCTCCTGGTCTCTCCAGAGAGGCCACGGCTGCCCCACACCGCCCGACCCCTGCCCTCGGGGCCTGCACCCGCACTCCCGCCGGACCTGCTGGGGCACTTGGGAGACGGGCACACACCGCGGACATGCCCACGTGGCGTTGGGGGCGCCCTCAGGCGGGCGTGGACCGGAGATCTCCCGCACTTGGCGGCTCCCCATCGGAGCCACTGTCATTCCCCCAGCTCTTCCCACCCCCAGTCTCCTCTGTGTCCCTGAGAAGGGGGGGGTCACCCCGCCGTCATCTCAGGCCAGATCCCCTGATGGGCTTGGTGGGGGCCAGTCCACGGGTCAGCGCAGAGCTCACGGCGCCAAGCTCACAGCGCCTGTCCCTGTAGGGGAGACGCCTGTTCCCACAGGGCTCTGTGTCCCTCCCCTCCTCCGGTGTGTGTCCCTGAGGAGGGGGGGTCACCCCTGCCGTCATCTCAGGCTGGGTCGCCTGATGGGCTTGGTGGGGGCCAGTCTGCGGGTCAGCCCCGAGCTCACAGCGCCTGTCCCTGCAGGGCTCCGTGTCCCCCTTCCTGCCGTGTTGCTGGTGCTGCCTGCTGCCAAGCCTTCTAGCGCCTGCCTGTGGGGGCACGGTGCCATCTGGAGACCGAGTCCCAGCTCGGGGCCCTGTGGCCGCGGCGGGTGGGCTGGCAGCGTCGGGCCCGGAGTCGGCCTGGTGAGAACAGCAGAGAGACACGTTTGCTGGGGAGGCTGCAACTCCAGCCTCCAGGTGTGACCGGAGAGCCCTTGTGGGTCCTCAGGACAGAGAGGCTGGAATAGCTAAATCCGAGCTTCCTTGCATTTTAGGAGCAGCAGTGAGGAATCCCGTATAAATAGTTTTTAAAAAATTTTATTACTTTTTTAATTGAAGGATAATTATTTTACAAAATCGTGTTCGTTTCTCCTGAACCTCAAGGTGAGCCAGCCAGAGGTACACACAGGTCCCCTCATCCCTCTAGGTTCTCACAGAGCCCCGGCTTCAATTTCCTGAACCTCCCTTTCCAAGAAACCAAATCTTCAAGGTATGCAAAATGGGCTGAAATCACCTGTGTGGTGGATGCCTGGTTTTGCCAATGGTTTCTTTAGAACTGTAGGTTTCGGTGCACTGGGCTTCCAGGTAATGGCGCCCACGAGCGGGGTTCTGAGTCCTCGGGGCACTCATCTGTTTGTGGTCAGTGTGGCCTGGATGGGCCCCTGAGGTCAGCCCCTCCTTGAATAGCTCAGGCTGGCCCCGCAAGGGCCTAGCGATCCTGGTGCGTGGGCGCCTGAGCGTGCGTGCGTGGGCACCTGAGCCTGCATGCGTGGGCGCCTGACCGTGCGTGCGTGGATGCCTGAGTGTGCGTGTGTGGGCGCCTGAGCGTGCGTGCGTGCGTGGGTCCCTCTCAGTTCCACTGTTGATCTCGACCCTGACCCCCGCCATGAGATCAGCACAGGCCTTGGTGGCCGGGACGCGCTCATCAGACCCTGAGGCGCCCACCTCGTGGCCCAGGGCTGGTTCCCACGTCCCCGGGGCCTTCTGTCCACCCTTGTGGTTCTCACGTCCGGCGGCTCTCGTCAGCCGCTTTTGGGGGTCTGTCACCAAACAGGGCCGCTTGCTGGGGTCTTCGTGGCCTCGTTTGTCCTCGGGACACAAGTGACCCTGGGCACGGTGGTCTTGCCGCCGGGACAGGACACGGGGCAGTTTCGAGTACGGCCCCCGGAGTGCCCATGGGCTGTGTCAGCGTGGGTTTTGCACGGGCTCGCCCTCCTGTGTGAAGAGGAGCGGGCTGGAGCAGAGCGGACGGGTCCTGAGTGGTTTTCTGCCCTCATGTTGCCAGGCGTGGGAGTGCGTCTGAGTCACCTGTCCTGATTCCCTGGGGCTGTTGCCACGCGCGTGGGGGGCCCTCAAAGAACAGGAAGTCACCCTCCCAGTTGTGACGCCGGAGGCCCTAAATGAACTTCTTTATGAAGGCCCAACACCCACGTGGCCCGTGAGGGTTACCTGAGGCAGCTGTAACAGATGACCGCAGATGGGGGCTCGACACCCGTCCTCCCCCAGCCCTGGGGACCACACGTCTGAGGTCGGGGTCCCAGGGCTGAGCTCCCTGCAGAGGCTCCAGGGGAGGGCCCTCCCCGCCTCTTCCGGCTTCCGGGGGCTCCGGGCGTCCCTCCGGCCTGGGCTGGTGGCCGCCTCCCTCCCGTCTCCGCCTCCGTCTCCACGTGGCTTCGCCGCTGCATCCGTGTCTCTCCTCTTCCATGTCTTATAAGGACCCTGTCCCTGGGTTTAGGGCCACCCCCACCCAGGAGGACCTCATCTCAGACCTTCACTCCATCACCTCTGCAGGGACCCTGTTGTCATATAAGATCCAGTTCCCACGCTGGGAGGCAGGACGTGGATGTATCTCTTTGGAAAACCTTTTTCAGCCTCTGACACCGTCCAGTCGTTCTTCTCAGAGGAGACTTTTATTGAGGCAGGATGAATGGGGAGGAAAGGATGTTTTGTCTTTATTTCACCATTTTTGTGGTTACTTGCCTAAGTAGGGGCTGAAAAGTGTCCCCAAGATTAATGTACTTGAGTTGTGAGCCCTGAGATTTCAGGAGGCGGCTGTCTTTGGACATAGTCTTTAAACAGGGGATAAAGGTGAAATGAGGTCGCTAGGCTGGTCCTGATCCCACAAGACTGGGGTCCTGATAAGAAGGGGAGGTCGGGACACAGACGCACTCGGGGGCGAGCGTGTGAGGACTCGGGGAGGAGGGAGCAGCCCTGCCCACACCTGGGGCTCCGACTCCAGCCTCCAGGATGAGGGGAGGATCCCCACATGCTGTTTAAGCCACCCTGTGTGTGGTGATCCATCTGATAGCCCCGGCCTTCCACTGTTTCTTCCTTGAACATGGTTGGCACGCATCTGGGTTCTGATCACAAGCGCGTTGTGTTTGGAGGCAGAGCCCATGCAGGAGTGAACGTGCGTCCTGCTGTCCACACTGCCCTCATTCCTGGAGCTCCGGGGCCAGTGCCTGCCTCTGCAACTTGGACTGAGGCTCAGGTCCCGGGCCTGGGTGGGTTTCCCCAGCGGCTCAGCTGGTTTAAGAACCTGTCTGCCAGTGCAGGAGATGCAAGAGACTTGGGTTCAATTCCTGGGTTAGGTACATCCCCTGGAGAAGGGAATGGCAACTCACTGCAGTACTCTTGCCTGGAGAATTTCATGGACAGAGAAGCCTGGTGGGCTACAGTCCACAGGGTCGCAAAGAGTCGGACACGCCTGAAGCAACTTGGGACACACCTCTGTTCACCCGCTCGGTCATGTTCCACTCTTTGCGACCCTGTGGACCGCAGCACGCCAGGCCTCCCTGTCCATCACCATCTCCTGGAGTTTATCCAAACTCCTGTCCATTGAGTTGGCGATGCCATCCAGCCATCTCATCCTCTGTCATCCCCTTCTCCTCCCGCCCTCAGTCTTTCCCAGCATCAGGGTCTTTTCCAGTGAATCAGCTCTTCGCGTCAGGTGGCCACGGTATTGGAGTTTTAGCTTCAGCATCAGTTCCTCCAGTGACTATTCTGGGTTGATTTCCTTGAGGATGGACTGGCTGGGTCTCCTCGCAGCCCTAGCAGCACGCACGTGCACACACACCGACACACACACCCAGGACTGGGAGGCGGTGGGCAGTGTCCAAGGAGGCTTGTACAGGAAACCCAGGCCCCCAGGGTCCCGCGCAGCCAGACCTGGGTCTCCAGGCTCAGCCCGGAGCCTGCCTGGCCGCGTCCACAGCCGCCGCGTGGGGCACCAGGACCCCCATGCGGAACTCATGGCCTGACTCCTCTCTTGCAGCTATTTCCACCAAGATGATTGACCGGATCTTCTCTGGGGCCGTGACGCGGTGCGTGCCAGTGGGCTCCCAGCAGGGCTGGGCTGGCTTTCCCAGGAGCATCCAGCTCTGCCTGTCACTCCTGACCGGGGTGGCCGTGTTCTGAGGCACCTGAGGTCGTGCCTTAGGAGCTCGTGTATAGGGTTTTGCCATGTGAGGTCACAGGTAACGGGGACACACGCCATTGTCACAGGAAGTCATGAGTAAGAGAGACGTGTGCCGCTCGTGTAAGGTCGTATGTAAAGGACACACATGCCTTTGTCATGTGCGGGCATGTGTAAAGGACACGTGATCATTACACGTGTGAGGTCATAAGTTATGGGCACACAAAGCACGCTCTTGCCATATGACACCGTGCATGGGGGGACACAGGGCCTGGGCATGCAAGGCTGTGAGGGGGCCCTGAGCTGGGCACGTCCTTCTGCTCCAATCCTCGCCCCCCGCCCTCCTCGGCTCTGAGAGACCCTCCCCTGCGCCCGCACATACTCTCAGGCGCCTCCGGGTGGGATCCAGTCTGGGACTGAGTCCCTGCAGGGCTCCGGTCACCCCTGGACGTGGGCAGGGACTCGGGCCTCAGGCTGCTTCTCCCTGACGCTGCCCTCGTCTCTTGAATCCAGAGGGAGAAAGGTGCAGAAGGAAGGAAAAATCAGCTACGCGGACTTCGTCTGGTTTCTGATCTCCGAGGAGGACAAGAAGACCCCCACCAGGTGGGTGTTGGGGCCTGCGCTCTGTTCAGGCTGTTGGGACCCTCGCAAGAGGAGCCCAGTGGTTACCCACTGGTGAGGGCGCCCCCCGCGGCCCATCCCTGTGAGGGCGTCTCAGAGGGGGTCATACGAGGGGGTGGTCCCGGGGGTGGGGTCTGTCCCTCCCTAATCCTGGTGGGAGTGGGTTTGGGTGGACGGCTGTCCTGGTGGACGTGTGACCCTCCCGGCCGCAGGATCGAGTACTGGTCCCGGGGGTGGGGTCACCCTGGTCGGAGCGGGTCTGGGTGGACGGTCATCCTGGTGGATGTGTGACCCTCCCGGCCGCAGCATCGAGTACTGGTCCCAGGGATGGGGTCACCCTGGTTGGAGCGGGCTTGGGTGGACGTGTGACCCTCCTGGCCGCAGCACTGAGCACTGGTTATAGAGGTGGGGTCACCCTGGTCAGAGCGGGTCTGGGTGGACGGCCGTCCCAGCGGACGTGTGACCCTCCCGGCTGCAGCATCTAGTACTGGTCCCGGGGGTGGGGTCACCCTGGTCGGAGCAGGTCTGGGTGGACGGCCGTCCCAGTGGACGTGTGGCCCTCCCGGCCGCAGCATCGAGTACTGGTTCCGCTGCATGGACCTGGACGGGGATGGGGCACTGTCCATGTTTGAGCTGGAGTACTTCTATGAGGAGCAGTGCCGGCGGCTGGACAGCATGGCCATCGAGGCCCTGCCCTTCGAGGACTGCCTGTGCCAAATGCTGGACCTGGTGAAGCCCCAGACTGAAGGTGCTGTGCGGGGCCGGGCCTTGCGGAGGGGGTGCCCCAGGGAAGTGGGGCCCCTGGGGGAGGGGGACACCCAGGGTGTGGAGATGCTCTGGGGAATAGGGTTGCCCCCGGAGTGGGGAGCTCAGGGGGATGGGGCTCAGCCTGGAGGGGTTCCCCAGGGAAGTGGGGCACCCTGCAGTGGGGGACACCCCAGGGGAGGGGGATAGCCTGTGGGGGATGCCCTGGGGAACCGGGGTGCTCCTGGGGAGGGGGACACCCCAGGGGGTAGGGAGCCCTGGGGGGTGGGAAGCCACAGGGGAGGTGTGTGCCCGACCTCGGGAGGGTAGTCGCGTCCAGGGCAGGTCAAGTGTGTTCTTGTGTAACTGAGCACCATGCACTTCCGGTCACTGGGGGTGGACGCGACCCTTGTGGCACCGCCCTCTTCAGCCCTAGCGAGTGACCCCTGGGGGTGGACATGACGCTTGCAGCCCCACCCTCAGCCCCCACATGTGACCCCTGGGGGTGGACGCGACCCTCGTGGCCCCACCCTCAGCCCCCACGTGTGACCCCTGGGGGTGGACGCGATCCTCGTGGCCCCGCCCTCAGCCCGCGCGTGTGACCCCTGGGGGGTGGACGCGATCCTCGTGGCCCCGCCCTCGGCCCGCGCGTGTGACCCCTGGGGGGTGGACTTGACCCTTGCGGCGCCGCCCTCAGCCCTCGTGTGTGACCCCTGGGGGTGGACGCGACCCTCGCGGCGCCACCCTCAGCCCTCGCGTGTGACCGCTGAGTCTGGACTCGCCCTCACAGCCCCGCCCTCAGCGCACGCGAGTGGTGAGCTGACGTGGAGACTGCATGTGCCCCGGGGCTGGGGACGGTCGCCATGTCCCTTGGCCGCGTTCCTCTGCCGTGCTCTGTCATTCTCCACCGGGACCCCAGTGTGGGCGGGGCAGGGGCCCCTGCACAGGGCTGCCCTTCTCAGGCCCAGTGCCGCGGCCCGGGGATTGCGTTGGTTGATCTGGGATCCAGGGTGCTTGGTGGGTACATCCCAGGGCGCCCAGGATGCCTGCCAAGGTCACAGGAAGGCTCTGCCTCCAAGTGGAATGCCTGGGTGTCCTGTGTCCTGGGAGCCCAGTCTCGGGTGTTGCCCTGCGGACTTGTCCTGGGGCCGCGTGCCTGGGCCCTCTTGCCCGGTCCAGGCTTCGTCCGGCTCCATGTCTATGGTCTAGGGCAGCTCGGGTCCCACCCTCTGGGTTAGGCGTGCAGACCCCTATATCCCCTGATGAACCCCCAGGGACACACAGGGCTCTGGTCCCCCAGCCACCCGCCAGGCTTCCTCCACACCAGGAGCACTCCTGTGGCTGGGCTGGCGGCAGAGCACACGGTGCTGTGCCATAAGGCATGTGGCTTTGCACACGTGAGGGGCCTGGGTTCCCTGGGGTGCCTGGGAGCCACGTGTGCTCAGAGCCACCCACGTGTGCTCATGACATGCCCATGTGCCCACGAGCTGCCCTGCGTCCAGGAGCCCCACTCCACACGCCAATGAGCTGCCCCAGGGGCCCATGAGACTCCTCTTCGCTTCCCTCGCGGCTGCCCTGAGCGCTCACGCCCTGCGCCCCCCACCCCGCCCACCCACGCTCCCAGCTGTCCCCCAAAGTCCCCTCCGTGCACCCCTACCCACGCGCTCACAGCCGGGCCCCTCCCGCAGGGAGGATCACGCTGCAAGACCTGAAGCGCTGCAAGCTGGCCAACGTGTTTTTTGATACCTTCTTCAACATCGAGAAGTATCTGGACCACGAGCAGAAAGAGCAGGCGTCCCTGCTCAGGGTGAGGGAACGTGATGGGGGAGGCCTGCGGGGGACGTGCGGGGGAGGGGGCGCCGGGCCGCTCCTGGGCGACCCCGTACCGTGCTCCGCAGGAGAGTGAGAGCGAGGGGCCCGAGCTGTCCGACTGGGAGCGCTTCGCTGCTGAGGAGTACGACATCCTGGTGGCCGAGGAGGCCGCAGGGGACCCCTGGGAGGACGGGTGAGCGCAGGGGACCCCTGGGAGGACGGGTGAGCGCAGGGGGCGGAGAACTGGGTCCCGGGAGGAGGGGTGGCCGGGAACGGGGGCAGGGAAAAGGGCTGCCAGCTGGGGCCGGGAGGACGCCACCTCTGGCTGCCGCTTCTGGGGGAGGGTTTCCAAGGGGCTGTGGCCCTACCGCCGAGGGTGGGGAGACTCTGACTCCGAACCGTGCCTGGTTCTGCCCCAGGTGCCCGGCCTTAGCGCCCTGACTCTGGGAGCTCTTCCTGCTGAGTCAGGCCCTCCCCCAGCCCGCGGAGGGTCCCACCAGGGCCCCTGTGGGGTACCTATCAGGGCTGCATCTACTCTCTGAGGGTGGCACCCGCAGGCCCCCAAGGGGCGCAGATCCCACAGAGGGAGACGGGGTGGGGAGCCAGCTGGGCGGCTGAGCTGCTGAGCACACAGCTGTCCAGTGTGCCCGCTGTCCTGCCCCCGGGTGTCAGGGTGTCGGTGGGGGGTAGAAAGCTGCTCAGTGGGCTGGCTGTCCTGCCCCCAGGTGTCAGGGTGTTGGGTGCACACAGCTGCTCAGCGGGCCCGCTGTCCTGGCCCCGGGTGTTAGGATGTTAGGTGCACACAGCTGTTCAGCGGGCCCGCTGTCCTGCCCCCAGGTGTCAGGATGTTGGGTGCACACGGTGGGTGCGGAGGGCGGGCGCTGTCCTCACGGGCCCCTCCCTGCAGATACGAGGCCGAGCTCAGCCCCGTGGAGCAGAAGCTGAGCGCCCTGCGGTCCCCGCTGGCCCAGAGGCCCTTCCTGGAGGCGCCGGGCGGCCTGGGCACCGTCGAGCTGTACGAGTACGAGTGTGGGGGCGACGACCTGCCGCCCTCGTGACCCGCGGCTCCTCGGGGCCCCTGTGGGCCGTGGGTGGGGAACGCGGCCGAGCAGCCGTCGGCCTCACCCAGTGCAGTGCGTCTGTCTGTGGTGCGTGCGTCTTTATTCAGCACAGAAGTGGCTGCAGATGGCCCCGCGGTGCCTCCCCAGCGGGCAGGCGGCCTAGGCCCGCTGCCCTGTCCAGGTGCTTGGAGGCCCCCGTCAGCAGACGGTTCACCCCGGTGGGAACCCGGCGGTGCTGTGGTGGGTCTGCCCGGGCTGTCCCCGCGCTGACCTTGGGCCGGCTGTGTCGGCAGGAACATTCCAGGAGCCACAGCGCCCGCTGTCCCACGGGGCCCCTGCAGGGATGCCGCCCCGGCCAGGGCCGAGGGAGCACCCAGGTCAGTGTGGCCCAGCATTTCTGTGTACGTGTACAAAATGTGTAAAGTTACCTTCTATTTGCTGTGCAGAGCGGTTTAAAGAGTTTTATGAGATCACGTTTGTATTTTGAAATAAAGAATTTAAGGATTTTCAGCCCGAGGCTAACCTTGAGACAAGACGAGACACGGTAGTAGGGGATCCTGAACGCAGGTCACAGATGGACACGACACGGATGTGGGGGTCCCCGCAGGGAGACTGCGGGACGTGCAGAGCCACCGGGCATGGGTCACAGGCTGGGGCCCCAGGGCTGTGCAGCCTGCACTCTGGCCGCGGCGGTCCCTACATGGCCCCGGGGCGGTCACTTCTGTGCATGACAGGGTGTGAGCCTCCCCTGCACACACCGCGCTGTGAGACCAGACGTCCGGCCTCCACGCCGCTCCGCCCACCCCCGGGTCCAGCACTGCTCCGGGCCCCGCGGGACAGCATCAACCCGAGATTCCAGGGGAGGGTGGGCTCCCACGTGTCCAGTGGAGGTGGCCGAGGAGCATCCCCCAACCAGGCCTTGGGCAGGTTGTCTCAGGTCCTGGCACCCAGCAGACCTCGCGGAGGGTCCCTCCCTTCTGCAGCTGAGCCCCTGTGCCAGACACAGGCCCTCCTCCCTCCTGCAGCTGAGCCCCCCTGCCGGACACAGGCCCTCCCAGAGTAGGTGGGGTGGCGAGAGCTGGAGTGGGGGTCCCTCACACTAGACCACGCGGGCCTGTCTTCCTGGCTGCCCCACCGTCCGGAGCCCCAGCTGCAGGGTTGAAGCATTCCAGGGGTAGAATGGAACCCCAAAGCAGGGTTCAGGACCTCTGGGGACCCCAGTAACACTTCCCACACAAGGCGGAGTCTTGGGCTCCGGGGGTGCAGTCCCAGATTCGGGCCACCCAGGCAGACGTCATACTCCCCAGAGTCAGGACATTTCAAGGCCAAATTTGGGGCCTATGAGCCACACTTGGACATCACCACATGGTTGACACCGAAATCAGATTGATTATATTTTTTGCAGCTGAATATGGGGAAGCTTTATACAGTCAGCAAAAACAAGACCAGGAGCTGACTGGCTCAGATCATGAACTCCTCATTGCCAAATTCAGACTGAAATTGAAGAAAATGGAGAAAACTAGACCATTCGGGTATGACCTAAATCAAATCCCTTATGACTATACAGTGGAAGTGAGAAATAGATTTAAGGGACTAGATCTGATAGAGTGCTTGATGAACTATGGATGGAGGTTCGTGACATTGTACAGTAGACAGGGATCAAGACCATCCCCAAGAAAAAGAAATGCAAAAAACCAAAATGGCTGTCTGAGGAAGCCTTACAAATAGCTATGAAAAGAAGAGAAGCGGAAAGCAAAGGATAAAAGGAAAGATATAGCCATTTGAATGCAGAGTTCCAAAGAATAGCAAGGAGAGATAAGAAAGCCTTCCTCAGTGAACAATGCAAAGAAATAGAGGAAAAGAACAGAATGGGAAAGTCTAGAGATCTCTTCAAGAAAATTAGATTCCAAGGGAACATTTCATGCAAAGATGGGCTTGATGCTGTGAAAATGCTGCACTCAATATGCCAGCAAATTTGGAAAGCACAGCAGTGGCCACAGGACTGGAAAAGGTCAGTTTTCATTCCAATCCCAAAGAATGCTCAAACTACCACACAATTGCACTCATCTCACACATTAGTAAAGTAATGCTTAAAATTCTCCAAGCCAAGCTTCAGCAACACGTGAACCATGAACTTCCAGATGTATAAGCCTGATTTAGAAAAGGCAGAGGCACCAGAGATCAAATTGCCAACATCCTCTGGATCATGGAAAAAGCAAGAGAGTTCCAGAAAAACATATAATTCTGCTTTATTGACTATGCCAAAACCTTTGTGTGGATCACAATAAAGTGTGGAAAACTCTGAAACAGATGAGAATACCAGACCACCTGACCTGCCTCTTGAGAAACCTATATGCAGGTCAGGAAGCAACAGTTAGAACTGGACATGGAACAACAGACTAGTTCCAAATAGGAAAAGGAGTATGTCAAGGCTGTATATTGTCACCCTGCTTATTTAACTTATATGCAGAGTACATCATGAGAAATGCTGGGCTGGAGGAAGCACAAGCTGGAATGAAGATTGCCGGGAGAAACTTATAACCTCAGATATGCAGATGACACCACCCTTATGGCAGAAAGTGAAGAGGAACTAAAGAGCCTCTTGATGAAGGTGAAAGAGGAGAGTGAAAAAGTTGGCCTAAAGCTCAACATTCAGAAAACGAAGATCATGGCATCCGGTCCCATCACTTCATGGGAAATAGATGGGGAAACAGTGTCAGACTTTATTTTTCTGAGCTCCAGAATCACTGCAGATGGTGATTGCAGCCATGAAATTAAGAGACGCTTACTCCTAGGAAGGAAAGCTGTGACCAACCTAGATAGCATATTAAAAAGCAGAGAGGTTACTTTGTCAACAAAGGTTCGTCTAGTCAAGGCTATAGTTTTTCCAGTGGTCATGTATGGATGTGAGAGTTGGACTGTGAAGAAAGCTGAGCGCCGAAGAATTGATGCTTTTGAACTGTGATGTTGGAGAAGACTCTTGAGAGTCCCTTGGACTGCAAGGAGATCCAACCAGCAGTCCTGAATATTCATTGGAAGGACTGATGCTGAAGCTGAAACTCCAATACTTTGGCCACTTGATGCGAAGAGCTGACTCATTGGAAAAGACCCTGATGCTGGGAAGGATTGAAGGCAGGAGGAGAAAGGGCATGACAAAGGATAAGATGGTTCGATGGTATCACCGACTCAATGGACATAAGTTTGGGTGAACTCCGGGAGTTGATGATGGACAGGGAGGCCTGGCGTGCTGCGGTTCATGGGGTCGCAGAGTCCGGACACGACCGAGCGACTGAACTGAACTGAGCCACACACATCCCAAGGGCAGAGTTCAGGATCCGGGGGGACCTATGTGGACCCCCCAGGACCACAGTCGAGTCCCCAGCGTACACTTCAGAGCCGTGGAGCGGGTGCAGAGCCCGTAACACGGTTCAGGGTACCCCTCGGGTCAGATTCCAGGCCCCAAGGCAGTGGCTGGGACCTCCGGGTTAGGGGGCGCACTCGGACGCGCAAGGCAGAGCTTTGGGCACCCGAGGGCGGAACTGGACCAGCAAGCCCAGACCGCCGGCCTCGGGCGGAGGCTGTAGTGGGGCCCGGCTTGGGTGCGCGGCGCGGCTCGGTTCCGGCGCTACACGCCGGGGGAAGGCCGCAGCAAGCATCTCCAACAGAGAGCCGCGTGCCTCACGGCACCGCCTGAACCCGCCTCCCGGCCGAGACTCGCGCACAGCAATCAGGCGGTGGCGGCGAGTGCCCGAGCGACCAATGGGCAGCCTGTAAAGGAGCTGGGTCTGCCCCGAGGCCCCGCCCTGTTGACCTTGGTAGCCAATGGGCAGCCGGCAAGGGATGAGGCCCTGCCCCGTTGATCCGGGTGACCAATGGGAAGCCGGTACAGGAGCTGGGTCCTCCCCGAGGCCCCGCCCTGTCGACCCGGGTGACCGATGGGCAGCCGGCTATGGAGCTGGCTCCGCCCCGGAGGCCCCGCCTTGTTGCTCAGAGCGCGCAGGATGTGGGCCTTGCGGGCCGCCGTCCGCGGCGGCGCCTGGCTCTCTCGCGCGGTTCGCGGCTGCAGGCCCCCGAGGGCCGCGCTGCTGCCGCCGCCGCCCCGCCCCGAGCGCGCCCTTGCCGCTGTCCGCGGAGGCCTGGGGTGCTCGGAGGGGCGGGAGGGTGGAAGGGGCGGCCCACGTGCGGATGGCCGGAGAAGCCGGGCTGACGGGGAGGAGGAGCCCGAAGATGCGGAGGAGGAGGAAGACGAGGAGGAGCTTCTGAGGAGGGACCCGCTGCTGCCCTCGGGGACACGGCGCGTGTGCCTGGTTCACCCTGAGATCAAGTGGGGGCCCGGGAAGCCGCAGGGGACCCGAGGTGACCGAGAGCGCGGGGTCGGGCGGAGCGAGGAGGCTCGAGCTTAAGGGGCGGGGAAGTCGGCGCTTCGGAGGCGGGGCTTCTGGGGCGCGACTCGCGGGCTGAGCTCAGGTCGGGGACGCCAGAGGCGGGGCTTCTGGGGGCGGACCTCGAAGGCCGGAGCTCATAGGTCGGGGCTTCTGGGGCGGGGCTCCAGAGGCGGGGTTTCTGGGGCCTGCCTTCGACGCTACAGCCGGTTAGGTGGGGCTTCTGAGGCGGACTCGGAGGCTGAACCGCCCATTCCCTCGCTGGCTCCGGGAGCCGCACCCCACCCCGCCACCATGGGCCTGGAAACCCTCATTCTGGGCACAGGCTCCCTCCTGCTTTGCACGCAGCGAGCCCCTTTCCCTTTGAGCCACTCCTGGGTGTCGCTCTGCCCTGCTCCCCCGGGGCCTCCCCATCCATAATGCAAACGATCCCAGCAACTCACGCGGGGTGCCGGCGGGGTGCCGGCGGGGTGCCCCTCGGCTTTAACCCTTTTATGGACCCACTTTCTGCGCCGCTAAATACTAAGCCCGGAGATGGTGCACAAGCTTCTGAAGCAGAAACGGGAACCGGCTGAGCTCTGAGCGGCGGGGAGGGGGCGCTTGTGGTCTCAGAGTGGAGGGGACGGGCTCTGGAGGGAGGGTGACCTCCTGTGAGGATCTGGCCACTGAGCTTCACGTCTCACCGGAGAACAAGCCAGAGCCCCGCACAGCTGTGCTCCGGGCCATCGCCCCCAGTCTCCCAGCCCCTCCAGACCTGTGCCAGCCCTGTCCACCCCGTCAGGGCTCAGAGCCACGCGGTGGCACCACTGCCCACGTGTCTGTTGTCCATCAGCTGCCCTGCGAGGGATCGGCCGGAGGAGAGACAAGAACAGGGCAGGTCCTGGTCGCCTTTGATCCACGGCCTGCGTCCCCACTCCTCCGGATTCTTGTCCTGGGTGACTTCTGCCTCCCACCGGCCCCATTATTCTGACTCCTCAGGGCCACAGACCTTGGGTGGGAGCCTCCTTGCTCATGCTGGGCTCGGCAAGGGCAGCCACTGAGGAAAGCTGGAACTAGGCTCTGGTCACCCAGGACATGACACCCTCCCAGTACGGGACTCAGCCCAACCCCACATACAGGACGGCAGGCTCTGCGGGCCCTGGGAGCTTCACAGGAAATGCTGTCTCAGTTCAGTTCAGTTCAGTCGCTCAGTCGTGTCCGACTCTTGGTGACCCTATGAATCGCAGCACGCCAGGCCTCCCTGTCCATCACCAACTTCGGGAGTTCACTCAGACTCACCTCCATCGAGTCCGTGATGCCATCCAGCCATCTCATCCCGGGTTGGCTCCTTCTCCTCATGCCCCCAATCCCTCCCAGCATCAGAGTCTTTTCCAATGAGTCGAGTCTTTTCCAGTGAGTCAACTCTTTGCATGAGGTGTCCAAAGTACTGGAGCTTCAGCTTTAGCATCACTCCTTCCAAAGAAATCCCAGGGTTGATCTATGCTGTCTAGTGGGTCACAAAGGACCCTGAGTCCCCACAGGGCAGACCTGCCTGATGCCAAAATGGCGGGGGGGGTGGCGCTGTCCCTGCATCCCCTGCTCAGCTCTGGCTCCCCTCCCCTCCCCTCCTGTTCCCTCCCCGATCCTCCATCCCCACTCTTGACCATCCACCCAGGACAGATCTCCGCTTCAAGGAAATGCCCATTCGGGTGCTTTCTGGGAACCTTCGTGTGGCCAGGAAGCAGGAAGCCATCCCAGCCTGGGGGCATGAGGGCCAGGACCCTGGGCAGGGCTGACCCGCCCGGAAGTGGCCCTCACACTGGCCCGTCTCTCCCCTAAGCCGAGTGGCAGGTGGCGGAGGCGCGAGCGCTGGTGTGCACGCTGGACGGCTGGTCGGTGGTGGCCACGATGGTGGTGCCCACCAAGACGCCAGACAAGAAGCTCATCTTCGGCAGAGGGACCTTGGAGCAGCTGACGGGTGAGTCCATCGCACGTGCCACAGCCCCCTCCTAGAGTGGCGCGGGCTCAACCGTCCCTCTGGGCCTCATGGCACGTGGTTGATGCCATCCAACCACCTCATCCTCTGTCGTCCCCTTCTCCCGCCCTCAGTCTTTCTCAGCATCAGGGTCTTTTCCAATAAGTTGGTTCTTGGCGTCAGGTGGCTAGAGTATTGGAGCTTCAGCTTCAGCAGGTATGAGACCTATTTTCCTGGAAATGGACTGTAGCCTGGGTCCTCCCTGACCCATGCTCCATGCCCCCTCAATACAGTGCTCGGAGACCCAGGGGATGTCCGGGGGACACAGCCGATCAAAGCGCAGGGTCGGTCCCCAGACGCTCGTTGCGGGCACACCAGCCTCTGACCGGGGGTGCTCTTTTCCTAGAGAGGATCAGAGGGTCCCCGGAAATCACCGCCGTCTTCCTGAACGTGGAGAAGCTGGCCACGCCCACCAAGGTACCGCAAAGCAGCGGGTCAGCAGGTCTCCAGGAGCCTGGGCTCACGGCTCATCCCCTCCCTCCCTCGCTCTCTGGTTTTTCTAGAAAGACCTGGAAGCCGCCTGGCGTGTGCCGGTGTTTGACCGGTTCACCTTGGTTCTTCACATATTCCGCTGCAATGCCCGCACCAAGGAGGCGCGACTGCAGGTGGCGCTGGCCGAGCTACCTCTGCTCAGGTGCGAGCAGGACCCGGGCTAGGGCAGACAGACCCCCACCACCACCGAGACCCTCTCTAGCGACCCCCACCCGGGACCTTCTCTAGGGACCCACCCTCCACCGAGACCCTCTAGGGACTCCCCCTCCACGGAGATCCTCTAGGGACCCCCCCAACCAGGACCTTCTCTAGGGACCAACCCCCTCCATCGAGACCCTCTAGGGACTCCCCCTCCACTGAGACCCTCTAGGGACCCCCCCCCAACCAGGACCTTCTCTAGGGACCCCCCCTCCACGGAGATCCTCTAGGGATCCCCCCAACCAGGACCTTCTCTAGGGACCCCCCCCTCCACTGAGACCCTCTAGGGACCCCCCCCTCCACGGAGATCCTCTAGGGACCCCCCGCTCCACTGAGACCCTCTAGGGACCCCCCCACCAGGACCTTCTCTAGGGACCCCCCCTCCACAGAGATCCTCTAGGGATCCCCCCAACCAGGACCTTCTCTAGGGACCCCCACCCCTCCACTGAGACCCTCTAGGGACCCCCCCTCCATGGAGATCCTCTAGGGACCCCTCCTCCATGGAGATCCTCTAGGGACCCCCCCCAACCAGGACCTTCTCTAGGGACCCCCCTCCACTGAGACCCTCTAGGGACCCCCCCTCCACGGAGATCCTCTAGGGACCCCCCCAACCAGGACCTTCTCTAGGGACCCCCCTCCACCGAGACCCTCTAGGGACCCCCCCCCTCCACCGAGACCCTCTAGGGACCCCCCCCTCCACCGAGACCCTCTAGGGACCCCCCCTCCACCGAGACCCTCTAGGGACCCCCCCTCCACCGAGACCCTCTAGGGACCCCCCTCCACCGAGACCCTCTAGGGACACCCCTCCACCGAGACCCTCTAGGGACCCCCCCCTCCACGGAGATCCTCTAGGGACCCCCACAACCAGGACCTTCTCTAGGGACCCCCCCTCCACGGAGATCCTCTAGGGACCCCCCCAACCAGGACCTTCCCTAGGGATGCCCCCCCTCCACCGAGACCCTCTAGGGACCCCCCCTCCACGGAGATCCTCTAGGGACCCCCCCAACCAGGACCTTCCCTAGGGACACCCCCCCTCCACCGAGACCCTCTAGGGACCCCCCTCCACCGAGACCCTCTAGGGACCCCCCCTCCACTGAGACCCTCTAGGGACCCCCCCTCCACCGAGACCCTCTAGGGACCCCCCCTCCACCGAGACCCTCTAGGGACCCACCCTCCACTGAGACCCTCTAGGGACCGCCCCTCCTCCACCGAGACCCTCTCTAGGGACCCCCGCAACCAGGGCCTTCTCTAGGGACCCTCCCAACCGGGACCTCTCTAGGGAGCCCCCTCTAGGGAGCCCTCCCAGGACTGTCTCTAGTTTTCATATATCTAGACATGTTTCTAGGTGTGCTGAGGGTGAGATGTGGTGAGTAGGGCTGCAAGCTCGTGGGCCGCGGGTCCCATGTGTACGTGAGCAGAGACATGTTACCCAGGGAGGGGCCCTCTGTCCTCGCCCGTGATGGCCCATGTGGGAGGGGGCCCCCAGCAATCCCTCCTCCAGGAACCCCACCCCCACCCCAGCCCCCTGCTCTGTCCTCGCCCCATGTCCTGTGGTGGACGCACTTATCCGCCCATCTATTGAGCCAACCGTTTCCAGCTAGGTCCCACGTGAAAAGCAATGTTGCCCACCTGGGTGGACGCGGACGGAGCTCTCGCTACACCATGGGGTCAGGTATGTGTCTGAGGGCTCCTCACGAGATGTGCAGAGGGGGTTATCGTGGCCACCACCCCTACAAAGGGGACAGTGTCCCCCACAAGTCCTGAGAGGGCCTCTCTGTGGTCACATTCAGAAAGGGTGGGTATCAAGGGGCCCCAGGGCTGAGCTCCGTCCAGAGGCTCCAGGGGAGCATCCTCCCCGCCACTTCGGGCTTCCGGGGGCTCCGGGCGTCCGTCCCTGGGCTGGTGGCCGTCTCCCTTCCGTCGTTGCCTCCATCTCCACGTGGCTTCTCCCCTGCGTCTGTGTCTTATACGGACTCTGTCCTTGGGTTTATGGCGGCCCCTACTTCAGGTCCTTCACTTCATCCCCTCTGCAGAGACCCCATTTCCAAATGAGGCCCCATTTGTAGGTCCTAGGCATGAGGGCATGGATGCTTTTCTGGGGCACTGCTCAGCCCACTGTGGCCATCATGCGGACTCTCCCCTCGGCCTTTCCCTCTCAGGGATGAGGGGGAGACCAGGTGACCCCAAAGGGCAGTAGGGCTGGGTTAAGGCCGCCTTCCTCCGGACAGAGCCGTCTCCCAGCAGGAGGTGCCAAGGCTGTTTGTGCCGGGGGCGCAGGCTAGGGGTTTTGTCCCTGGAGTCCTGACACCTGTCAGACCCCCACAGGCCGCCCCTCCTCCCCTCTGCCCGCCCCACCCACCACCCCCAGCTCTTGCCCCCCTACCCTGGGCCTGCTTGCCGACTCGCCGTCTCGGGTGTTTTTAGGCGAGTCCTTCCTGCAGGTGCAGCAGCGTCTCCTGAGAGACAGGGAGGCCAAGATCCAGAAGGCCCTGGAGAGACTCCGCCGCAAGAGGCGCCTTCTAGGGCAGCAGTGGAGGCGGAGGGAGTTCCCAGTGGTCTCTGTAGTGGGATACACGAACTGTGGTGAGGGGCGAGTCAGGGGTGGGGGCCAGGGCATGGCTAGGGGCAGGGGCCTCCCCAGGGAGCAGCTGGCGGGCGGGGCCTCCCTGGGGCGGGGCAGTGCTGGCGGGTGGGGCCTCACTGGGGCGGGGCTTGTGGATGGACGCGCCCTCGGGCCAGGGTTGTGGGTTGGATCTCCCTTAGGCTGCATTGGTGGGCGGGCCCTCCCTCGCACTGGGCAGGGCTCTATGGGGCTGATGGGCGGGGCCTCCCTGGGGCGGGGCTGTGCTGGTGTGGGGCCTCCCTGTGTTGGTTGGGCCTCATTCGGGCGGGGCTGGTGGGTGGACCCGCCCTGGGGCCAGGGTGGTGGGTGGGATCTCCCTCAGGCTACACTGGTGGGCGGGGCTGCCTGTGTCTACATTCCCACCCCATGGCAGGCACATAGCATCCGCCCAACGGCACCATCATGCCTCTGTATGAGGACACCCACATCACAACTCATGGTCCAGGACCCCTCCCTCTGTCTCCGGGAATGCGTCCTCATCTCACGCACATGTGACCACTGTGTACACCATCACTCTTGTGTATAAGCATACCGCATCACAGCTCACATGGTCCAGAACACCTCCCTCTTTCTCCAGGGACGCCTCCTCATCTCACAGTCACATGTGACCACTGTCTACACCATGCCGCTTGTCTGTCTACACTAACCCTCCCACCCAGGCCCGATTTATCTTACCCGGAATCCTGAACAATAGCAGCTGTGTTCTTCAACGACTGGTGCCTGACAGCAGGGCCCTGCAGAGAACTCCGGGCTCAGACACCCTCCTCGCTCCCATCCCACCGTCCAGCACCCCGAGGTCAGAAGTGGACGTTAGGGGACCCGAGACTGCCTGAGATGCATGTCCCCTTGACCCCGACTTGCAGGGAAAAGCACGCTGATCAAGGCCCTGACCGGGGATGCCGCCATACAGCCCCGGGACCAGCTGTTTGCGACGCTCGACGTCACGGCCCACGCGGGGCGGCTGCCCTCTGCACTGACGGTCCTTTACATGGACACCATCGGCTTTCTCTCCCAGCTGCCCCACAGCCTGGTCGAGTCCTTCTCGGCCACCCTGCAGGACGTGGCCCATTCGGTGAGTGGGGAGGGCCAGGCTGGTTCTCCGTCAGATACCAGCAGACGGGGAGGGGGGATGGTTCGCTCCTTATGACAGCACAGGGCTGTGTCCCCATACGCCAGACATCACAGGGACCAGATCCTTTCAAGCCCCTGCACTCAGGGACCTAGGCCTGACTGTACAATTTTAAGTTTTGTTTTTCATTTATTACCATTTATTTTTGGCTGTGCTGAGTCTTCACAGCTGTTTGGGCTTTCACTAACTGTGGCGGGTGGGGGGCCTCTCTGTGGTTGTGGTAGGCGGGGCGCCTCTCTCTAATTGTGGCTGGTGGGGGCCTCTCTCTAATTGTGGCGGGTGGGGGCCTCTCTCTAATTGTGGATGGTGGGCGCCTCTCTCTAATTGTGGCGGGTGGGCGCCTCTCTCTAATTGTGGCTGGTGGGGGCCTCTCTCTAATTGTGGATGGTAGGCGCCTCTCTCTAATTGTGGCTGGTGGGGGCCTCTCTCTAATTGTGGCGGGCGGGGGTCTCTCTCTAGTTGTGGTGGGCGGGGTGCCTCTCTCCAATTGTGGATGGTGGGCGCCTCTCTCTAATTGTGGATGGTGGGGGCCTCTCTCTAATTGTGGCGGGCGGGGCGCCTCTCTCCAATTGTGGATGGTGGGCGCCTCTCTCTACTTGTGGCTGGTGGGCGCCTCTCTCTAATTGTGGCGGGCGGGGGTCTCTCTCTAATTGTGGCGGGCGGGGGCCTCTCTCTAATTGTGGCTGGTGGGGGCCTCTCTCTAATTTTGGATGGTAGGCGCCTCTCTCTAATTGTGGCTGGTGGGGGCCTCTCTCTAGTTGTGGTGGGCGGGGTGCCTCTCTCCAATTGTGGATGGTGGGCGCCTCTCTCTAATTGTGGATGGTGGGGGCCTCTCTCTAATTGTGGCGGGCGGGGCGCCTCTCTCCAATTGTGGATGGTGGGCGCCTCTCTCTACTTGTGGCTGGTGGGCGCCTCTCTCTAATTGTGGCGGGCGGGGGTCTCTCTCTAACTGTGTTGGGCGGGGGTCTCTCTGTAATTGTGGCGGGCGGGGCCCTCTCTCTAACTGTGGCTGGTGGGGGTCTCTCTCTAATTGTAGCGGGCGGGGGCCTCTCTCTAATTGTGGCGGGCGGGGGCCTCTCTCTAATCGTGGCGGGCGGCCTCTCTCTAACTGAGGCACGGCACCTCTCCCTGGTGGTGGTGCCCCGTTTTCTCGTCGTGACGCTGCTCAGTTGCCCAGCAGGGGCTCTAGCCCGAGGTGGTCAGCGGTTGCAGCGTGCTGGCTCATTAGTTGTGACGCACCGGCTTAGCTGCTCCGCGGTGCGTGGGATCTTCCCGGCCCAGGCACTGAACCCTCATCTCTTGCACTGGCAGGTGGATTTCTTACCATTTGCTAGGAAGGTGACCAGGGAAGCCCTACAGCAGTAGTTTTTTCCGAAAGAAATGCTAATTAAGAGGGGTTTCCCCTTCTGTGTTGGCGGTATCCGGGGCCCAGAGACAGTGAATCCCAAAAGAGCCTGGCGTTTCCTCAGCAGGGGGGCGGCAGGGCCCAGGGACAGGCAGCTTCTAGGTCACAGCAGCCGAGGCTAAGGGCACCGTGCAGCTGTCAGCTTCATCCTCCAAGGTTGCTTAAAATGTAAAATTTCTGACATGAACCTGAAGTAAAAGAAAACTTACTTCATCAAAAAGAGAACCTAGAAGTGAATCCCTTAAAACCAGACAGAGCACCTCCTTTCCGTGACAGAATCCCCTCCGCTGTGACTTCCTTTTTATCTCTATTTTCCCAATGCATGAGGGACCTGCGTGTAAAACATGGAACGGGGAAAGACCTTCTTTAACATGCGAGCTTGAAGGGTTCACAGAAAGGTGGGCCAGTCCAGAGCTGTGAGCATGGCAGTGTGGCTGGGCTGGCTGGTGGGGGGCTCAGTACTGTGGGGCGGGAGACTGGGGGGCAGGTTCGGGTGCCGAGCAGTCTCTGGGGCCAGGTGCACAGGGGGCGGCAGCCTCTGCAGAAACCCTAACGAGGGGCTGGGGGGCTGCGTGCACCACAGAGCCACCCTGTGATCTCAGGTCTCACCCACCTCTCAAGGTATAGGCCCCCATGGTGCGGAGCTCTGCCCTCACCGGGAGGAGCAGTGTCCTGGGGCTGGCGGGTCCTCCGGGGCTGGGGGCGGGAGCCCCTGGCCCCAAGATCTGACCACCTGGCCCACCTGGTCCTCAGGATCTGATCGTCCACGTCAGAGATGTGAGCCACCCTGAGACGGAGCTGCAGAAGGCCAGTGTCCTGTCAGCCCTGGGAGGCCTGGGCCTGCCAGACGCCCTCCTGGAGAGCATGGTGGAAGTCCACAACAAAGTGGACCTGGTGCCTGGGTGAGCCCCCCATCCCTGGAGTCTATGGTCCGAGTCCACAACAAAGTGGACCTGGAGCCCGGGTGAGCCCCCCATCCCTGGAGTCTATGGTACGAGTCCACAACAAAGTGGACCTGGTGCCCGGGTGAGCCCCCCATCCCTGGAGTCTATGGTACGAGTCCACAACGAGGTGACCTGGTGCCCGGGCGAGCTCGACATTGCTGAGCACGCTGTGCCGGCCGCCTGGACAGGTACACACCTGCGGAGCCCGACGTCCTGGCCGTGTCTGCCCTCCTGGGGCTCGGGCTGGATGAGCTGATGGCCAGGGTGGAGGACGCCATCCTGCGAGCCACGGGGAGACGGACCCTCACCCTGCGCGTGCGGCTGGCCGGACCGCAGCTGAGGTGCGTGGGGCGGGCCTGGATGGAGGGGTGGTAGCGCCGATGATCACTGTGCTGCGTGGGGTGTCAGTCATGTGAGCGGGCAAGGCCACGGTGCTGGGTGGCTTTGTCACCCCCGCGTCCCCACGCTCACCACGTACGAGCAGGGGTCTGGCCACGTGTCCATGCCTCGAAACTCACCCGCACCCCCAATTACCTCACCCTACCCTGGGAAGGCTGGGTGGGGGTTCAGGCTCGGTCAGGGCTCCATTCCCATCAGTTGCGTCTCCCTCCTGGCACGAGCAGGCGTATGGCCCTGTGTCCACTCGCCAGGACTGTGGGAGACGCTGGCCTCCCAATCCTGGGAAGGCTGGGTAGGGGTTCAGACACTGCTGGGGTCTTGGTTCCCACCCGTCGTGTGTCCCTCCCACTAGTTGTGTCTCCCACCAATCGCATGTCCCTCCCACCAATCACGTCTCCCTCCCACCAATCGCGTGTCCCCCCCTACCAGTTGCATGTCCTGCCCACCAATCGCGTGTCCCGCCCACCAATCTTGTGACCCCCACCCCCCCACCAATGGCGTCTCCCTCGCAGCTGGCTTCACCAGGAGGCCACGGTGCAGGCGGTGGACGTGATCCCCGAGGCCGGGGCTGCCGATGTGAAAGTCATCATCAGTGACTCTGCTTACGGAAGGTTCCAGAAGCTATTTCCCGGGTGAAAGGATTCTCCCCTCCCCAAAGATGAGGGCGCTGCACATTTCAGTCCCAGAGACAAGCACGTGTGTTGGGCGTTCACCCCCAACCCCACCGTCCCCACCCCCGCCAGCCTGGTGGGGACGGGACCCCGTGGGACTCTGGAGTGGTTCTGGCCAACCGTCGGGGCGTCTGGGGAGCAGATTTCTGTCCAGGATGGTTGACCACACACCAGACAGTAAAAGCTTTATGCGGTGTGTGTGTGTAAACTAGCCTCTGTGGTTTTTGTGCACCGGCCGCCCAGCAGACAGCTCGTGAACGCTGCCCTCTAGACAGGCAGGTCCAATTTGTGTGTTTGCTGTGTATCTCACACGGTCCTATCTGACCAGCCCGTCCTTGCACACGGCAGTGTCCAGGGAGTGATTAAAACGAGAACCCAGCAAGCGGGAAGGAGCTGCTCAGTAACAGGCCCAGCACACGGGACCCACTGCACAGGGCTAGGTGTCTTCACCTGAAGGGAAACACAAGCTCGGGCTTCTTGTTGACAGCCAGGTCCTGCTGGGGTGGAGAAGCGGGGCTGCGGAAGGACCGGGAGCAGAGCCCCCTCTCAGAGTGATGAACAGACCGGGGAGCCAGCTAGCCAGGGCCTCAGGGCACCTGTGCCTCTGGCTGCTCCCGTTCAGTCAGCTCAGCCCCTGCTTGTCTCCATCCTCCTGGGTCTGCTAGGTGGGGTGGACAGGCGCTAACCCTAACCCCGGTGGGTGGTGAGCATGTGACTTGGGATGAACCCCTCAGGCTCCTGGGGTCCAGCCCCCCTCAGCAGGCCAGGGCTGCCCTGGGGGTGCCCACATGGTCCCAGGGCTCCCTCAGTCATGGTCTCTTCCAGGATCCCCAGGGCTTGGCCACCCAGTTCCTCCCAGCTCCATTCCCAACTCCTCCCAGTCTGCAGGACACAGGAAGGACAGTGCAGGTCACTTCTGGCCTCTGGTCCCCTCTCCTCCCAGCATCCCCCCACCTGCTCCCCGGGGTTCCCCCCAGTCCTAGAAGCTGTACCCCAAGAACTCAGGGGAGCAGAGCTCACCTCAGAGCTGCTGCAGACACAGGCAGGTGACTGCTGGGCCTGACAGGGCTCAGCAGCTGAGACTCGCAGGTTCTACAGGACAGGGCTCAGCAGCTGAGACTCCAGGTTCTGGAGGACAGGGCTCAGCAGCTGAGACTCCAGGTTCTGCAGGACAGGCTTCAGCTGAGACTCCAGGTTCTACAGGACAGGTTTCAGTAGTTGAGACTCCAGGTTCTGCAGGACAGGGCTCAGCAGCTGAGACTCCAGGTTCTGCAGGACAGGGCTCAGCAGCTGAGACTCGCAGGTTCTACAGGACAGGTTTCAGCAGCTGAGACTCCAGGTTCTGCAGGACAGGGCTCAGCAGCTGAGACTCCAGGTTCTGCAGGACAGGGCTCAGCAGCTGAGACTCCAGGTTCTGCAGGACAGGGCTCAGCAGCTGAGACTCCAGGTTCTGCAGGACAGGGCTCAGCAGCTGAGACTCCAGGTTCTGCAGGACAGGGCTCAGCAGCTGAGACTCCAGGTTCTACAGGACAGGGCTCAGCAGCTGAGACTCCAGGTTCTACAGGACAGGGCTCAGCAGCTGAGACTCCAGGTTCTGCAGGACAGGGCTCAGCAGCTGAGACTCCAGGTTCTGCAGGACAGGGCTCAGCAGCTGTGGCGCATAGCGTTAGTTGCTGCACAGCACGTGGGAAACTTCCTGGATCAGGGATAGACCTCACGTCTCCTGCATTTGTAGATGGATTTGCTGAGCTGTCAGGGAAACCCTGGTTTATTTCCCGACCCAGCAGCCGTGCACTGTGCTCCGTCAACCTTGGACTTTCAAGGATACTTCAAGGATTATCATGAAAGCAGCTAGCAACCTCTTTGTCTGGTCACAAAAAGCCACAAAATGGGACTTCCCTGGGGGTCCAGTGGTGAGCATCCTGTGCTTCCAGTGCACGGGGTGGTAATGCCATCCAACCTTCCCACCCTCAGCTGCCCCCTTCTTCTGCTGCCCTCAGTCTTTCCCAGCACTGGGGTCTTTCCCAAAGAGTTGGCTCTTTCCATCAGGAGGCCAAAATATTGGAGTTTCAGCATCAGTCTTTCCAATGAATAATCAGGGTTGATGTCCTTTGGAATTGACTGCTTTGATCTCCTTGCTGTTCAAGGGATTCTCAAGAGTGTTTTCCAGGCTCACAGTTGGAAACCATCAATTCTTCGGCGCTCAGCCTGCCTTATGGTTCCATTCTCACATCTGTGCGTGACTTCCAGAGAAGCCATCGCTTTGCTTATAGACCACTGTCGGCAAAGTGATGTCTCTGCTCTTTAGCACTCTATCTGGGTTTGTCACAGCTTTTCTTCCAAGGAGCAAGCATCTTTTAATTTCGTGGCTGCAGTCACCGTCCACAGTGATTTTGGAGACCAGGGAAATAGTCTGTCACTGTTTCCATTGTTTCTCCATCATTTTGCCATGAAGTGATGGGACCTGATACCATGATCTTAGTTTCTTGAATGCTGAGTATCAAGCCAGCTTTTTCACTTCTCTCTTTCATCCTCATCAAGAGACTCTTTAGTTCCTCTTCACTTTCTGCCATTAGGGTGGTGTTATCTGCATGTATTATTGCTGTTTCTCCCAGCAATCTTGATTCCAGCTTGTGCTTCTTCCAGCCCATCTATGATGTATTCTGCATATAAGTTAAATAAGCAGGGCGGCAGTGTACAGCCTTGACGTACTCCTTTCCCAGTTTTGAACCAGTCGATTCTTCCATGTCCAGTTCTAACTTGCTTCCTGACCTGCATACAGCTTTCTCAGGAGCCAGGACAGGTAGTCTGGTATTCCCGTCTCTTGAAGAATTCTCCACAGTCTGTTGTGATCCACACAGTCAAAGGCTTTTGTGTAGTCAATGAAGCAGATGTTTTACTGGATCTGTGAGCCAACAGATGTCAGTTTGATCTCTGGTTCCTCTGCCTTTTCTAAATCAGGCTTATACATCTGGAAGTTCTCGGTTCACATACCGTTGAAGCCTAGCTTTAAGGATTTTGAGCATCACCTTGCTAGCATGTGAAATGAATGCAGTTGTGTGGTAATTTGAACATTCTTTGGCATTGCCCTTCTTTGGGATTGAAATGAAAACTGACCTTTTCCAGTCCTGTGGCCACTGCCAAGGTTTCCAAAGTTGCTGGCATATTGGGTGAAGCTCTTTAACAGCACCATCTTTGAGGATTTGAAATAGCTCAGCTGGAATTCCATCACCTCCACTGTTTGAACTGTTGCTTCCTAAGGCCCACTTGACTTTGCACTCCAGGATGTCTGGCTCTAGGTGAGTGATCACACTATTGTGGTTATCCAGGTTATTAAGACCTTTTTTTTTTAACAGTTCTTCTGTGTATCCTTGCTACCTCTTCTTAATATCTTCTGCTTTAGTTAGGCCCATACCATTTCTGTCCTTTATTGTGCCCGTCTTTGTATGAAATATTCCCTTGGTATCTGCAATTTTCTTGAAAAGATCTCCAGTCTTTCCCATTCTATTGTTTTCCTGTTTCTTTGCTTTATTCAGATCCCTTGTGATTATACACTGGAAGTGACAAATAGATTCAAGGGGTAGATCTGGCACACAGAGTACCAGACCTATGGCCCAAGGTTCCTAACATTGTACAGGAGGTGGTGATCAAAAGCATCCACAAGAAAAATAAATGCAAAAAGGCAAACTGGTTGTCGGAGGAGGCCTTACAAATTGCTGAGAAGAGACAGGCAAAGGAGACATGGAAAGATACGGCCACCTGAATGCAGAGTTCCAAAGAATAGCAAGGAGAGACAGGAAGGCCTTCTTAGGTGAGCCACCAGGGCAGCCCCTCATCTAATAAAAGGGATTTCTCAGTGGGATCGCTATGCGCTCAGTGCCCCCTATGGACAGTGTGTCATACTGCCCCCCCACCCCCTCGACCCAGCTGGGGGTTGTGTCGGCCGCTCTCAGCGCCCAGGGGGAGGGGGTTCCCCAGCCTCTCCCATGGGGAATCCACAGACCCAAGAGTCTCCTTGGAAGATGCGATTGTACTAATCACGCAGTCGCCTTTAATCATCACCTCACACCCTACATCCGCTGAGAGACACGGAGGACCGAGGAGCGCGTGGACCCTGCCACCCGGCCCCACCTCTGCAGCCACCCATATTCCGTGGATGGATGGATGGATTGCCAGCCCCGCAGGAGAGGACTGACAACTGCCTCCAGGAGGCCCAGCTCCTCAGCGCGCCGTCCGTCAGCCCCAGGCGGCTTCCGGTTCAGGCCCGTGACGTCACAGGACGCAACCGAGGCGGAGCCTCCGGGATGCCCGGCTCCACCCACGTGCTGTCCGTCAGCCCCAGGCGGCTTCCGGTTCAGGCCGGTGACGTCACAGGACGCGCCCGAGGAGCAGCCTCCGGGGTGCTCGGCTCCGCCCGCGCGCCGTCCGTCAGCCCCGAAGCAGCTTCCGGTTCAGCCCAATGACGTCGCTGACAAACCCGCTGGCCCCGATGAAGTCGCCCGCGATGATGTTGGTGCAGCCGGCGGCCGACCCCGGGCACTGGGCCCGCACCCACGCGCACAGGTAGGGGAGCCCCGACAGGGTCAGCTTCTGCAGCGACCAGGCCGGGTGGCCGAGGATGAACTCCAGGTTCTCCGTGAGGTTGATGCCGGCCACGAACAGCCCACCTGGGACAAGAGAGGGGCTGCTGTTCATGGTGCCGGCTCCAGCCGCCCTCGTGTGCGGTCACTAACCCACGGGGTCACGTGGCCAGCCACCCCATGTGGTCACCGACTCACACGGCCGCCCGCCCACGGGGTCAGCAGCTCACGCAGTCACCCACCCATGTGGTCAGCAGCTCAGATCGGTCACCCACCCACACAGTTACCCACCCACTCGGTCACCCGCCCATGGGGTCAGCAGCCCACGGGTCTCTAGGCCACCTGGCCAGCAAGCCATGTGTTCACCCACCCATGGAGTCCCTAACCTGCAAAGTCATGCGGTCACCTGTCCACATGATTACCCACTCACACAGTCATCCATCCATGTGGTCACCCACACGGGGCGTCATCAACTCACACAGCCACCCACCCATGTGGTCAGTAACTCAGACCAGTTACCCACCCACAGTCACCCACCGACTCGGTCACCCGTCCATGTGGTCACCTGCCCATGCGACCACTAACCCATGCGGTCACCCACCCATGTGACCACTAACCCATGCGGTCACCTGCCCAGGCGGTCACCCGCCCATGTGACCACTAACCCATGGAGTCACCCGCCCATGCCGTCACCCCATCCAGACTCTGGCCTCTGCAGCAGTCAGAGCTTCAGATGTCCGACAGAGACCAAAGTTCAGACAGCAGGGGCTCACAGGGGTGTTGACTCATGAGTTTCTCCTGTTAGAGAGGGCAGGCGGGCTGGACGGTGACCCCAAAGATGTCCACGTCCTGACCCTGTGTCGTGGACACAATAATGTGCGCACGGACGTCCACATCCTGACCCCCTGTGGTGGACACAGTAACGTCCCCTAACACGTCATGTTCCGTTTCACGGCTTGAACCCAAAGCCAGCCCGAAGCCCTCGGACACGCGTGTGACCAGGTGTCCCGGTGCGAGGCGGCACTCACCTGGGCGGCCGCAGCTCTTCATGCGCTCCAGGTAGTGGACGAGGTCCTGGGGCTTCACCTTGTTCCCCCACCAGTAGGGGATCCCGGGCCACAGTTCCGCGTGCCGGCTCACGGACGCCTCGTCCTCGTACGACAGGATGACCTGCTGGCCCCGTGACCACAGCTGGCGCAGAGTCGGCACTTCCTGGAGGAGGATCAGCCGGGTGCCCGTGAGACATGTGCACAGGGGCTACTGGGGTGCCTTGTGACACGCTGTGTCAGTTATTGGGGGTGTCCCAGAAGCTACAGTGATGTGTGGGTTATTGGGGTGTCTGTGAGCAGTGATGGGGTGGTTATCGGGTTCTCTGAGAAGAGAGTCGTGGGTGGGTTATTGACGTGTCTCAGTAGAGACACTGGTGGGTAGGTCACTGGGGTGTCTGAGTGGAGACGGTGATGGGTGGGTTATTGGGGTGTCTTGAGCAGTGACTTGTAGATTTTGGGGGTATTTGAGTGGAGACTCTGCTGGGTAGATTACTAGGGTGTCTTGAGCAGTGATGGGCAGATTATGGCGGTTCCTGAGTGGAAACAGAGGTGGGTGGATTAATGGGGTTTCTAATAGGAAATGGCAGGTGGGTGACTGGGGCATCTTGTGGAGTGATTGATGGATTTTGGGGGTGTCTGAGTGGAGACCGGGCAGGGTGGATTACTGGGTGCCTGTGACCAGTGATGGGCTGGTTACTGGCGTGTGAGTGGATTACTGCGCTTCCGTGAGCGGCGTCACCTGGCGCCTGAATCAGCCTCACGCGGCGAGCAGACGGTCCGTGATTACAGTGGAGCCTGGCGCTCCCCCCACCCTTGCCGCCGAGAGCGGGGAGCCCCGCTCACCCCGCGGGGACACAGCATGTCCCCGAAGATGTTCTTGATGCAGCCCACCAGGTACTCGTGCAGGTCCTCCGTCATGCCCTCGAAGTTCCTGCACGCCAGGATGACCACCTCCCGGGGGTGGCCCTCCAGCCACTCGGAGATCTCCGTGAGCGTGTCCTGGGCGGGGGTGGCGAGAAGGGCCTTGTGTGAGAGACGAAGGGGCGTGGGTGGGGGTTTCCCCCAGCACGACCACTCCACAGACGGGTCGGGGGTCCTGACACAGAGAGACACAAAGCAAGGCGCCTGCTCCCAAGGGACCCAGCCTCTCCCGAGTGGCAGCGGGGAGCCGTGGGTGTGTGTACACGCTCCTGTGGGTACGGTGCACACACGTGTGTGTGGTCAGGGCCTGTGTGTGCACAGCTGTGCATGTGTGTGCACGCGCAGCAGCAGGGAGCAGTGCTCATAGGCTTGTGTGGAGTGTGCGCTGCAGGGAGCGTGCGAGGCCAGCAGGGTGCGCGCACACCGAGGCCCAGGGACGGCGCCCCCAGACCCCGAGGGTCGCTGGCGTCTATGGTGGGGGCACAGGGGCCGCGGCCAGAGGAAACTGTGCAGTGAGTTGGCAGCCGAGAGGATGGACTGGACACAGGAAGACACGCTGAGGACCCGGTTCAGCCAAACTGCGGGAGACGCCCCAGAGGCCAGGGCTGCAGGTGTGAGTTCAGAAACGCATGCTGGTTGGGGATTCTGAGTGGCTGATGCCAGAGACCAGCCCTCTCCTGCCTGGAGTGGACGTGTGTCCATCCCTTTACCTTAGGAGTCAGCATCTTCTAACTGGGGTGGACGTGTGTCCATCCTGCTAGGGGTCAGCCTCTCTTGATTGGAGGGGACGTGGGTCCATCTGAGTGGCCGTGTGTCTCTCCCCTTAGGGGTAAGCGTCTTCTAACTGGGGTGGACGTGTGTCTGTCTGAGTGGCCGTGTGTCTACCCCCTTAGAGTTTGGCGTCTTCTAACGGGTGGACGTGTGTCTATCCTGTCAGGGGTCCGCCCCTGTTCACTGGAGGGGACGTGGGTCCATCTGAGTGGACGTGTGTCTGTCCCCTTAGGGGTTAGCGTCTTCTAACCGGGGTGGGTGTGTTTCGGTGTGAGTGGGTGTCTATCCGCCCCCTTAGGGGTCAGTGTCTTCTAACTGGGGTGGACGTGTGTCTGAGTGGACGTGTGTCCATCCCATTAGGGGTCAGTGTCTTCTAACTGGGGTGGACGTGTGTCTGAGTGGACGTGTGTCCATCCCATTAGGGGTCAGTGCCTTCTAACTGGGGTGGACGTGTGTCTGAGTGGACGTGTGTCCATCCCATTAGGGGTCAGTGCCTTCTAACTGGGGTGGACGTGTGTCTGAGTGGACGTGTGTCCATCCCATTAGGGGTCAGTGCCTTCTAACTGGGGTGGACGTGTGTCTGAGTGGACGTGTGTCCATCCCATTAGGGGTCAGTGCCTTCTAACTGGGGTGGACGTGTGTCTGAGTGGACGTGTGTCCATCCCATTAGGGGTCAGTGCCTTCTAACTGGGGTGGACGTGTGTCTGAGTGGACGTGTGTCCATCCCATTAGGGGTCAGTGCCTTCTAACTGGGGTGGACGTGTGTCTGAGTGGACGTGTGTCCATCCCATTAGGGGTCAGTGCCTTCTAACTGGGGTGGACGTGTGTCTGAGTGGACGTGTGTCCATCCCATTAGGGGTCAGTGCCTTCTAACTGGGGTGGACGTGTGTCTGAGTGGACGTGTGTCCATCCCATTAGGGGTCAGTGCCTTCTAACTGGGGTGGACGTGTGTCTGTCTGAGTGGGTATGCATCCGCCCCCTTAGGGGTCAGCGTCTTCTAACGGGTGGATGTGTGTCCATCCCATTAGGGGTCAGCGTCTTCTTACTGGGGTGGACGTGTGTCTGTCTGAGTGGCCGTGTGTCTGCCCCTCTCTTCTAACGGGTGGACCTGTGTGTCCGGTCAGGGGTCTGCCTCTGTTCACTGGCAGGGACGTGGGTCCATCTGAGTGGCCATGTGTCTCTCCCCTTAGGCGTCAGCGTCTTCTAACTGGGGTGGACGTGTGTCTGTCTGAGTGGGTGTGCGTCCGCCCCCTTAGGGGTCAGCATCTTCTAACTGGGGTGGGCCTGTGTTGCCCCTTACAGGCCAGCCTGTCCTGCCTGGACCGCACATGGCTGTCCCTGGCTGGCGGCCCCCCGCGCGTGTGCCCACCTCCACGAGGGCCGTCGTGTACACCATGTGGACGAAGTGCAGGTTCCTCTCGGAGCCCTCCTCCATGTGTGCGATCCGCAGGTCCAGGTACCGCACGCCCGCGTCCAGCTGCTCCGTGACGCTCAGCACCTGCACACAGGGGTCGGTCACCGGTGCTGGGCACAGGGTGGCCCTGCCTCGGCTCGTCGCCGCCCTCGGGGGCTGGGCCCGCACTGAGGACGCCCAGCTGAGGGCCGCGTCGTCCACCGTGAAGTCGGCAGTGTTGGAGCTGCCAGGCTCAGGCCCTGCTTCTGGGAACAGGGTCTGCAGGGTCACTGGTCACGTGCAGCCAGAGCCGGGGCCCAGACTGTGCTCTTGGGGGTCCCTGCAGGGTCCAGCCTCACCCTCCTCCCTGGCAGTCCCTGGGCAGAAGCCCCCAGTGGGTTCACCAGCGCAGGCTCCAGGACACCCCAGCTGGACCCTCGGACGTGAGGACACACGGGACCCACAGAGGTCTGCCGCCACCCCCACAGAGGCGCTAGGGAAGGCAAGGAGGAACCAAGGGGCAGAAGGAAAGGAAGAAAGCTCTGCCTGCCGCGTGAATAAGAGGAAAAAGCAAAAAAATAACAGCAACGGAAATGAAAAGGGAAAGCTGCTCAGTCGTGTCCAACTCTTGGCAGTCCCATGGACTGTGGCCCACAGACCCCTCTGTCCATGGGATTCTCCAGGCAAGATCACTGGAGTGGGGAGCCTTTCCCTTCTCCAGGGGGTATTCCCAACCCAGGGATCAAACCCAGGTCTCCCGCATTGCAGGCAGGTTCCTTACCAGCTGAGCCACCAGGGAAGCCGTAACATAAATTAGTAGCAGAAAAGGTACTTTGTCCTCTACAAGGAATCATAATGGAAAAAGAAAACAATAAGGATAAAAAGTTGGAAAGAAAATAACAGATGTGCTCTATCCAAAATAAAAGAAGCAAAGACTAATATTAACTTAAATTAGTAGCAGAAAATGGCAGTGCTCTCTACACAGCGTCATTATGGAAAAAGAAAAATATCTAAGGATTTAAAAAAAGGGAAAGAAAGCGATAGTCTCCCTCTAGCCAGAGTAAAAGGAAAAGTAAAATGAATATTAACATCAGCCAGTAGCAGAAAACGGTGCTGTGTTCTCTGCATGGAGCCATCATAGAAGAAGAGAGAAAGAAAAGGATAAAAAAGGGAAAGGAAGTCACAGGCCCCCCACCCATCCAGTGCAAAGAAAGAGAAAGCAAAACCTAACACGAACATTGCCAGCTGTGACCTGCCATCCACCTCTAAAAGGCAGCCGCTGACCTTCAACACCCCCGGAAAGACCCCCCGCCACCACGCACACCCCAGGCCTCCCTGGCAGCCCTACCAGTGGAGACCTCGGCACCCAGGCCTCCCAGGACGGAGGGACCCCGGCAGCAAGGGACCCTCAGAGCAGAGGGCCCCCAGCCCTACAGGCCTCCCGGGCTCTGGTGGACCCGCCCCTCTGGGTGCGAGCTGCAGGCGCCTGACTGGAGCAGGAATGAGGCTTGCCCACATTCCAGCCCTTGCTCTCCGCCCCTCAGGTCCCCCAGCAGGATTCCAGCGACTGGGGACCTCCCAGGGGGAAGCAATTACACGAGGCCAGAGGTGCAATTACAAGAGGCCAGAGGTGTGCTTGACAGCCTCTGGTCCCCTGGGGAGGACCAGCCTGGGAGCCGAGAAACCAGGAATGTGAGTGCCCCCCACGCAGGGTACAGGAAGGCGGGGCCGCCTGCCCCCGAGGTGGGCCCTTGTTCCTGCGGCCCCTGGGCCCGGGCGGGTTCTCTACCCCCCACCATCCACCCCCGGCTGGCCTGTGTGCCAGCGACACGGCTGCTGCCAGCCGGTGCCCCCTCCTCTCAGACAGGCCCCGCCATCGACCCCTCTCCATCCTGCACAGTGACTGCCGCCCACCCGGCTTCTCCCCACCCCCTAAACCCTGCGCCGAGGGGAGGAGCCCTGCAGGGGGAGGGAGGGGGTGCCTGCGTCTGCTTCTCTGGGACCCCACGGGCTGCAGCCCGCCAGGCTCGCTGTCCATGGGAGTCTCCAGGCCAGCACACTGGCGTGGGCGGCCATTTCCTCTTTCAGGGGCTATTCCCCCACCCAGGGATCAAACCTGAGTTCCCTGCATTGCCGGCGGATTCCTTACGATCTGAGCCACCAAGGAATCCTACCTGGCGGGGGTGTCGCTCTGCAAACACAAAGCCAGCTCAGAGGACGTGGGAACTCAGCTGTTGCTCATCTGGGAGCAGGAAGGAGCTGTCCTCAGCTGGGAGCAGGAAGGAGGTGTCCTCAGCTGCACAATGGGCGGGCCCCCCCTTCCCTCCCCCCCACCCCCGCCTCTGACTTCAGCCTGTGATGCTCTTAGTTCGTGGCTTCAGGCTGGCCCACAGTAAAGCTCTGTCCTTTGCTACCCTTCTGGGAGGCTCGCCGGGTGGGGAAGATCCCCTGCAGGAGGGCATGGCAACCCACTCCAGTGTTCTTGCCTGCAGAATCCCACTGGTGGAGGAGCCTGGTAGACTTGAGTCCATGGGGTTGCAAAGAGGCAGACACGACTGAGCGACTCAAGAACAACTGAGCTGTACAGCAGGTTTGCTCTCAGTCCTGTTTCCCCAACAGGGATGAGGACGCCGCCCTGGGGTCGCACCAGTGGCTGGCGCTGGGCCAGGGCTGGGCGTGCCTGCAGACCCTCACCTGTGTGGTGGCCCACTTGAGCACCACGGGCAGGGTGGCGCACGGCAGCGCTTTGCGCAGCAGCTGCAGCAGCCTCGGCTCCTGGCTGGAGATGGGCGACTTCTTGTTCAGGCAGTAGGTCATCGTGTCGTGACTCCCTGTGCAGGCATACCAGGCGGGGGACACGTGAGCCCCGAGCCTGCCCCGTGCCCCCGGGCCGCCCTCAGGACGTACGGCTGTAGCGCCGCAGGGCGCAGGGAATCCTGAAAGTCACGCCCGCCGAGACCGCGGAACTGAATCCTGTTTCGCAATGGGGTCTCTGCAGATGGGAGCAAGTGGAGGGCAGTTTCTTTAAGGAGTGCCGGTTTTGGACAGGAAAGGCTTCAGATGGCTTGTGATTCCATGGTTTGTGGTTTCCCAGGTGGTGCTCCTGGCAAAGAACCCGCCCGCCAATGCAGGAGACATAGAAGACGCAGGTTTGATCCCTGGGTCAGGAAGATCCCCTGGAGGAGGCCCGGCAACCCCACTCCAGGATTCTTGCTTGGAGAATCCCGCGGAAAGAGGATCCTGGCGGGTGCAGTCCGTGGGGTCCCAGAGAGTGTGACATGAGTGAGCAGAGACAGACCCTCTCTAGTTACAAGCACTCTGAAGTCATTCATAGTATTTTCAGGCTCTTTATGACACCGGTTCCATCTATTCTTTTTCCTTTTAAATCTGTGTGGTCTGTTTCAGAGACTGTGCTCAGATTCACACCTTAGCAGTCACCAGGGGACAATCCAGAAATGCTTCCCTCTGTCTCTGAACATAGGTCTGGACGAGCTGCATTTCTTTCTCCCATTTTTTTTTCTTAATTTATTCTCAGGGTCAAGGGATGGGAAGGAGGATTTACAAGTTCACAGTATAATTGGATTTGATGCTGTACGGAAGAGTGGATGGGAGGGTGGATGAGTGGATGGATGGTGGGTGGGTGGGGGGTGGGTGGATGGGTGGGTGGGTGGTGGCTGGATGGTGGGGTGGAGGGGTGGAGGGAGGGACTGATGGGGGTGGTTGGATGCATGGGTGGATGGATGGTGAGTTGGTGGTTAGACGGATGGATGAGGGGGTGGATGGACGAGGAGTGGGTGGATGAGTGGATGGCCGGTGAGTGGGTGGATGGACGGATGGGTGGGTTCTCAGCATGTGGTCCATGCACACGGTGCTCTGTGACTCCCCATGAAAAGGAGTGAAGCTCTGACAGGCTGCATAGTGGACGGACCGTGAACACATGGCGGTCAGTGAGAGGAGCAGAGAAGGAGACGTTTTCCGTGAGCGTTTATGAGAAATGTCCAGAACAGGCACATTTGCAAAGACGGAAGCAGGTGAGAGGTGCCCGGGCCTGGGGGAGGGCCTCAGGAGTTCTGTGTAAGGAGAGCGGGCCCCTCGTGGGTGGAGGCGGCCTGAAGACCCGGATGCCCCCTCCTTGCGGAGCCCCCACGGCCTTGCTCGCCGGGAAGCAGCGGAAAGGCGGAGACAGGGTCCGCGGTTCCCTGGCTGCTCCACACCCGCAGGGAAAGGCCGTGTGGGCCCCTCCCAGGGAGGGTGGGGTGGCGGGCATCAAACCCCAGAGCCGTCGAGAGGGCGAGGAGGAGTCTGAGGCTGCCTTCCCTAGGAAACGGCACTTCCTGTTCGTCCCTCTGCTCGTGTGCGCGCCCAGCGGGCAGTGCCCAGGGTCGCGGCCGGAGGAGTGTGCGTGGAGAATGGTGCGTTTGCACCTTGGGAGGTAAGCAGGCTGGTGCTGGCCGGCGGGGACCCTCCCCGCCCAGGCCCCGGTGGCTGCCCCTCCGATGGCCTGAGCACAGCAGTGTCGCCCTGGAAGTGCCCGCCTACCTGGGTACCTCCGGGCATTCCCAAGTCGAGATGCCTGCCCACGGCTGAGCTTTGCAGCACTTTGCGACCAAACTGGCTGGAGTCAAGAGGTTCCTCATTTTAATTAAATAGTTCCGGTACCACTTACCGAGTCGTCTGGGGCCGGGTGGACACCTTAAACTTTGGGCGCTCCGGGCTCAAGTGCAGAAGGTGCTGCCTGAGCTCTGATGGAAAACGTGGGTGCGAAGATGAGGAAGCTCAAGTTCCCAGGGGTCCCCGGGAGTAGGACAGTGGCCGAGAAAGCACGCCCCCCTCCCCAGGGCTGGCACGTGTCCTGAAGGCAGGCGCTCTCGGGTTCATGTGCCTTCCGGGTTGAATGGGGATAAAGTGGACCCAGACGGAAGGTGCTGGGGTGTGTATGTATGTGTGCACTACGTGTGCACGCATATGTGTGTGTGTGTTCCTTGTGTGTGTGCATGCGTGTGTGCGGTGTGCATGTGTGTGCATGTGTTCCGTGTGTGTGCAGTGTGTGTGCCTGCACGTGTGTGTGTGTGCGCGTGTGTGCCTGTACGTGTGTGTGCCTGCATGTTTGGCACTGAGGCTTCGCACACCCGGGGCCGTCTGGAGGCCGCCTTCCCGCCGAGCCGAGCCTGCGGGGCCTCACCTGGGATGGAGAGCTGGTGCAGCGGCACGTCCCAGAGCCGAGAGCTCAGCGCCGACATCCAGTCCGCGTTCGCCTTGGAGGCGCAGGGCAGGCCGCCGAAGGAGCCGGCCGAGCTCACTTGCCCGCCCATCGGAGGCCGAGCCGGGAGATCTGCGGGAGGAAACGGGGCTCTGCAGGAGTTGAAACAGGACGTGCGCGGAGGTGTGGCTCAGAAACGGGAACCTGCGGGCTTCTCTCCAAGTGAAAGGATGGGGCGCTGGCGAGGGAGACAGCTCTAGAGACAGAAATGGACAGAGACATGAAGAGACGCGGGAGGTGAAGGGAGGGTTTGAGGGGGGGCAAGGGAGGGGGGACAGGGACCAACAGACAGACCCCAGCACCTCAAGTCTGTTCTCCCTGCGGCTGGAGCTGGCGACCCCCTCCAGAGGGCCGCCCACCCTCGCGCTCTGCACCAGCCCCTCCTCTAAGGGGCCCCTGTTGAGCCTGCGGGGCCTCCAGGAATGGGGGCTTCCATCCTAGGGGGCTGGAGCGCAGGCGCTAGGCCACACCTCCTTCACGCCCCGAGGCGCTCTGTCCGTCTGGTGGGTGTTGCTGCAGGAAACGAAACAGTATAGGCTCCCAGGATGAAGCGCCCGGCTGAGCAGCTAAGCAGCTGGGAGCGCCTCCGGTCAGGGTCTGAGTGTCCCCTCTCTCCTGTTACGGGCGGGTGTCCTGACAGGGCGGGGACAGGGAAGTGAAAACACCAGCGTCTTTACTACCGTGGGGCCAAGCGCGGCCATCCCATGATGCAAGGAGACGATTGAAAACAGAAGCACCTGGAGACAGGACTTCGGTGGCGGCCTCTGACATCGCTCCCGAGCCTCTGTGCCTCGTCTTCCCACCAGGGAGCGGGGACAGAGCCCTCTGCGTGGTGTTGAAGGTGACCCGGGGGTCCAGGAAGCCCCGCCCTCACCCCCCGTGTCCTGGAAACAGTTTCTGCAACAGTTTTCCTCCCTGTAGAGACTCAGATCCTCACTTCCCTGACCCGGCCACACAGACCAGTTCCTCCCCGGGATCGTCCATCGGGGCTGAGCCGGTCAGAGCATGGGCCTGCGACCCGCTGGTTCCGCCTGCCCAGCCCCAACTGCAGCCCCTGTCCCTGCTTGGGCAGAAGTCCCCCCTAACGGCTCCTCCCAGTCAGGGCCTGTGGTCCACGTGCCACCAGGAGTGCTTTCATGGCAAACATGCCTGGGCCTCTGTTCTTGTGTTTACTGCTCTCCATGGACAGGGGTGGTTCCCATTCTTAAGGTCCCCCCTCTACAGTAATAGTCCCCTTCTGTTGTCATAGTCCCCCCCCACAGTAATAGTCCCCTTCTGTTGTCAGAGTCCCCCTTATACAGTAACAGTCCCCTTCTGTTGTCACAGTCTCCCCTCTACATTAATAGTCCCCTTCTGTTGTCAGAGTCCCCCCTATACAGTAATAGTCCCCTTCTGTTGTCATAGTCCCCCCTATACAGTAATAGTTCCCTTCTGTTGTCAGAGTCCCCCCTACAGTAATAGTCCCCTTCTGTTGTCAGAGTCCCCCCTCTACAGTAATAGTCCCCTTCTGTTGTCAGAGTCCCCCCTCTACAGTAATAGTGCCCCTCTGTTGTCAAAGTTCCCCCTCTACAGTAGTAGTCTCCCCTAGAGTAATGATCCTATAGTGTCATAGTGTCTCTGCAATAATAGTCCTCCTCGATTCCAGTAGTCCCCATAATTACAATCGTCTGCTTCTGCTATCCCCCCTCTAGAGTAAAAGTCCTCTGTTGCTCTAATCTCCGTCTATGGTGAACGTCCCCCTCTACTGTCGGGGTCCACCCCCATTGTAGTAAGTCTGTCTCTATGGTAAGAGTCTCTCCTCCAATAATCTCCCTCTGTTGTCAGTGTTGCCCCTCCACAGTAATAGTCCCCCACTACAGTAAGGGTCCTTCTTTATTAGGGGTCCCCGCTCCACAGCAGGGCTTCCCTGCTGGCTCAGCTGGTAAGGAATCCGCCTGCAATGGAGGAGACCTGGGTTCAGTCCCTGGGTTGGGAAGACTCCCTGGAGAAGGGAGAGGCCACCCACTCCAGTATTGTGGCCTGGAGAATCCCACGGCCTGTGCAGAGTCAGACAGGACTGAGCGACTTTCACTTTCTCCACAGGAATATCCTCCCTACATGGTCATAGGCCCTTTGATGGCTGTATTTCCCCTCTGTCATAGTAGTCACCTCTCTGCAGTAATATTGCCCCTTGCACAAATAAAGCCCTCAGTTCAGTTCAGTCGCTCAGTCGTGTCCGACTCTCTGTGACCCCAGGAATCGCTGCACGCCAGGCCTTTCTGTCCATCACCAACTCCCGGAGTTCACTGAGACGTCCATCGAGTCCATGATGCCATCCAGCCATCTCATCCTCTGTTGTCCCCTTCTCCTCCTGCCCCCAATCCCCCCCAGCATCAGAGTCTTTCCCAATGAGTCAACTCTTCGCATGAGGTGGCCAAAGTATTGGAGTTTCAGCTTTAGCATCAGTCCTTCCAATGACCACCCAGGGCTGATCTCCTTCAGAATGGACTGGTTGGCTCTCCTTGCAGTCCAAGGGACTCTCAAGAGTCTTCTCCAACACCACAGTTCAAAGCCCCACCTCTGTGTAATCATCCCCTCTCTAGCGTAATTCTCTTGCCTGAAGGACTCTTTTCCTGTAATAGTCCCCTTTCCTCTTCACAATGACCCTTCAGAATAAAAGTCTCTTCCTAATCCGAACATGATTTTCATCAGCTTCAAGGAGATGCGAGTAGAACACACAGCTAAACAGTGTGTCAGAAGCGCGAGCCCAGCGGCCTGGGGAGCACCACGCGGCGCCGTGGGGAGCAGCTGCGGGTGTGTGCGCCCCGGCTCCTAGCACTCCTCTGGTGCGTCTGTGTCAGCACCCTGGGGACACCTGTGGGTGTGTGTCTGTCTCTTCCCCTCGCAGAGGAGACCTCCCCATAACACAGGGTTCCTGCCCGCTGGGTGTCCTGTCCACGTCTCCCCATAACACAGGGCTCCTGCCCAGTCCTGAGCCCTCCTGT
Source organism: Capricornis sumatraensis (assembly GCF_032405125.1). Taxonomy (NCBI): domain Eukaryota; kingdom Metazoa; phylum Chordata; class Mammalia; order Artiodactyla; family Bovidae; genus Capricornis; species Capricornis sumatraensis. Next base: position 25,071 of record NW_027184663.1, on the reverse strand, counting down.
CTCCACATCCCCGGACGTCTGTTCCATCAGAATCCGGGTCACTGAGTCACAAGCCCTTCATCCTCCTGTGTGCGCTGGCCTGAGACCCTGGTGGCTTCATTGTGAAGGGAGGGAAAATTCCATCCCCCGTGGACACCAATCCCGTACTCGCAGGACACTCCCGTCTCCCCGGTACACACGTGTGGGTCACCTACCCTCTCTCCCTTGGCTGTGAGCCCCAGCTGTCTGGTTTCCGAGTGCAGATTCAGGAATGCTTGGGGCCACGCAGCCTTGAGGCCTCGGACAGCACCCCAGGGAGCGCGCCCCCATGGCTTCCGCAGGCTCGGCGGGGCACTTCCTCAGGTGCCTGCCACGCCCTCTGTGTCCTCGGCCGCTCAGGTGAGCGTGCGGGGCGCCTGCCGGTGAGGGCAGGTTCCGTCCCCGCGGGCCCCGGGGAGACACGGGGGAGGCCCCGTGTGCCCGCACGCACGTCTGCGGGTGGGATGGGCACACAGGCGCCCAGGGCATAGTTCTCAGGTGAATGAATGGATGGAGCAACGCAGGGCCGGCGAACCCAGCACATAGCCGTTCCTGTCGTGCTGCTCACCCGGCCCCGAGTGGTGGGCAGGCTTCACAAGCGATAGGCTCCTAGACCTTTGCTCAGGTCCCCAAACTCACCAGCCCCCTGAAAGGCTCACTGGGTCCCCAAGATACTCACCAGCCCCCTGAAACACGCTCTAGATCCCCAAACTCACCAGCCCCCTGAAAGGTTCACTGGGTCCCCAAGATATGAAACGTTCACTGGGTCTCCTAAACTCACCAGCCCCCTGAACGGCTCACTGGGTCCCCAAGATATGAAACGCTCACTGGGTCCCCTAAACTCACCAGCCCCCTGAAAGGCTCACTGGGTCCCCAAGCACTTCCCGGGCTCCCAAAGTGCCCACCCACCCCGACCAGCCCGTGGCCCTACCCCCTCAGCGTCAGGACAGGATGGAGACCTGGGTCATCAGCTGTCCTCCCCGAGTGGCACCAGCCAGCACAGGTCAGCACCGGCTCGGGACTCGTGATGGGCTTGAAACCGCGCCCCGCGAGCCGCAGTCCAGGGCCTCTGTCGGGCCCCGCGCTCGCGCCCGGAGGGACTCTCCTTCCACCTGCAGACGCCAGGTGGACGCCTCCGTTCCCCCGCGAGGTCCCAGCCCTCCAGCCCCTCCCGCTGCCCAGTCCGGCCGCCCAGGGCCCGGGGGCCCGAGCGCGCAGACCTCCCGGGACCCCCGCCTCACCGAGGGAGTCTGTCCGCGTGTCTCCCCGGGGGACGCCGCGTGCGCACCGCACTCTCTGACCGCGGAGTCCAGCGGGAACTCCCGGCTGCTCGCTGAGCTCGTTCGGCCCGCGGGAGCCTCAGGCGTTTCCTCAAAGGCCTGACTGGATGCGGAAACACCCACTCCCCGAGGTGGGGGGACCGCCTCCTAGACATGCCCCGCCCCGCCCCCTGCATCGCCCGGCTCTAGGCGGGGGACTCTTGTGCGGACAGCGCTGCCTGGCCGGGTTGGGGGGCCCGGGTGCCCCCGACGGACAGTCTGCAGGGCCCAGCCCTGCCCAGGGGCCGTCGTGGGTCCAGCGCCCAGACGGTGGGATGCCAGCGCGACCCGGGTGTGACCACGGGGGCCCTGAGGGCCGTGAGCTGGGCTAGGGCGACCTGACCACCTGGCTGAGCGCTGGCCGCTGTCCAGCATGTGGTCGCTGCCGCCCAGGACCGGAGCAAACAGGGCTGTCAGCCCAGGGCTCCGTTGCATCATCCAGGCCTCCAAGCCTTTGATCCCGCCGGGTCACGCTGGGTGGCAGGTGGCCAAGTCCTCCACTGAAGTGTCCGGCCCCGAGTGGCCCTTGTCCCAGCCCTGACTGCGGTGTGTGGTCTCCTCGGGTGAAGGTGGACCCCCAGGGCGAGTCCTCACCTGCAGCCCCGCTGGCCCCAGGTGACAGGGCCCAGGAAGGTCAGTCCCTCGCCCTCCGCGAGCCCTGTCTGCTCCTCGCAAGTTAGCGCCTTGGGCCCCCGCCTCCCTTCCCCCATTGTGGCTGGAGGTCAAGGGATCAGAGGTGGACCGTGAATTCCAGCTCACTGCCGGGAACCCGCCTGGTGGCCAGGCTTCACAGGTAAAGAATCTGCCTGCCACACCAGAAAGCGGGTTCAAGCCCTGGGTGGGGAAGGTACCCCGGAGGAGGAAGCGCGAACCCAGTCCAGTGTTCGTGCCTGGAGAGCCCCATGGCAGAGGAGCCAGGGGGCCATAGTCCCTGGGGGCGGGAAGAGACATCACAGGGTGGCCAAGAGAAACAGCTGCAGGCGGCCCTTCTCCCCTCGCCCCTGAGTCCCTGTTGCAGGAGCTGCTAGTTCCCTCTGGGGGCTCGCCTCCCGCATTCATGTGAGCTCGGGCCCCACCGGCTCCTTCCTGCCCCTGTTCCTCCCTCTGGGCAGGGCTTCCTGCCGCCCCGACTCCTCTCCCTCCAAGCCAGGTCCCCTCCCCGCCTCGCTGTCACCCTCCTCAGTCACAGCACCCGGATTTCTCCAGGTCCCCAGAAGCCCTGCTTTCTGCTGGAAAAGAATTTCCAGACACAGAGCATTTCAGAAGGGAGTGAGCTGATTAAGAACCAAGAGCAGAGGTCCTGGCGCAGCAGGGGAGCCGACCGTTCGCAGGGTCAGCACCCTCTGCGTGCTCAGTCGCTCAGGCGCGTCCGACTGTTTGCCATGCCCTCCTCCAGCGGATCTTCCTGACCCAGGGATCGAACCTGGGTCTCTTAAATCTCCTGCGCTGGCAGGAGGGTTTTTACCACTAGTGCCACCTGGGAAGCCCCAGCCCCTTTCTACTGGTTGCTTAAAGCCTCCAGATCTTCGCTAACCAGCTTCCAGACCCCAAATTACACAAAGACGCCCACTCCAGTAAACCCCTGGAGCCCCCGGAGCCCCAGCCAATCACCTAAAGCCAGCCTTCCAGCAGGAATTTCCGGTCCTGAGGTCCTCCCTGGTGGCTCGGATGGTGAAGAATCTGCCTGACCTCCACTGGAGCTGGGCGGGCAGGGCGCCGACCTCCACTGGAGCTGGGCGGGCAGGGCACGGACCTCCACTGCAGCCCCCGTCGGGGACCGTCCTGGTCACAGACACACGTGCAGCCAGTGACCCCTGGATGTAACAAGAAGCTTGTGCCTTTTTACAGCCGCAGCAGCTGCTGCTCCCCTGAGTGACCCCACCCCCACCTCCTTCCTCCAGGCCCAGCTGAGAGGCCGCCGCCTCCTCGCTTGCTGCCTCTCGCAGCCACGCAGTGAGAGCTGTGCTCAGCCGCTCAGTCGCGTCTGACTCTGCGACCCCGTGGACCGCAGCACGCCAGGCCTCCCTGTCCATCACCAAATCCCAGAGTTTGCTCAAACTCATGTCCATCGAGGCGGTGATGCATCCAACCCTCTCATCCTCTGTCGTCCCCTTCTCCCGCCTTCAGTCTTGCCCAGCATCACGATCTTTTCCAATCAGTCAGTTCATTGCTTCAGGTGCCAAAGTATTGGAGCTTCAGCTTCAGCATCAGTCCTTCCAGTGAATATTCAGGGCTGATTTCCTTTAGGATTGACGGGTTGGCTCTCCTTGCAGCCCAAGGGACCAGTCCTCCAGGCTCCTCTATGAGATTTCCCAGGCAAGGGTATTGGAGTGGGCTGCCACTTCCTCCCCTAGGGGAATCTTCCCCACAGAGGGACTGAACCGTCGTCTCCTGCATTGCAGGCGGATTATTTGCCTCTGAGCCACCGTGAAGTCCAGCCACACTTCCTCTGAAAACTGCGGGCCGCTCTGTCTCCATGGGTTTCCTGCTCTGATGATTCTTATGAATGAAATCAAGGACGTGTGACCCTGGTGTCTGCTCCTGGGTGCTCAGGGTCCATGCATGTGGGACCAGGTGCCAGGGCTCTGTCTTTCTCACTGACGCTCCTTCAGGGAACGGGAGAGCCATTTACAGGTTCCAATGAAAGCGATGGCCTGTGACTTCTGTTTTGATGGAGCAACCCCAGGGAGGATGAGCCAACAGAGGATGCTCTCCCCCAATGCCAGCTCCACGGTGCAGGCCCCTCCCGTGTGCCCCTCTGGCAGTCCCCTCCTCCTTCACTGTGGGGTGAAGGGTGTGTGGTCCCCAGACAGCGGTGCCAAACCTTGTAACATCTCACGGTGAGTCAAAGTATTTGAGCTTCAGCTTCAGCATCAGTCCTTCCAATGAATATTCAGGGTTGATTTCCTGTAGAATGGACTGGTTGGATCTCCTTGCAGTCCAAGGGACTCTCAAGAGTCTTCTCCAACACCACAGTTCAAAAGCATCAATTCTTCAGTGCTCAGCTTTCCTGATAGTCCAACTCTGACATCCATACATGACCACTGGAAAAACCATAGCTTTAACAATAGAGACCTTTGTCAGCAAAGTATGTCTCTGCTTTTTAATACGGTGTCTAGGTTTTTCATAGATTTTCTTCCAAGGAGCAGTGTCTTTTAATTTCTAGATATGAGGAAATGCAAAGATTGGGATCAGGAAATCAGTTCCGGAAAATATCTTGACTATCCAAAGACCTGTTCCACCAGTTTCCCTGGAGCACAGAGGGCGTCACTCTGAACCCTGAATTCCCCTCGGGGGTGTTGGAAGTCAGCAGCTGCAGCAGCACGGGTTACATCTCCGTGGAGGCAGATGGCTAACGCCCTTATCGTTGTTCACGTGCTCAGTCACTCAGTCGTGTCCGACTGTTTGCGACCCCGTGGATTGTATCCCACGCATGGGTGGATGGATGGTAGATGGATGGTGGGGACGGTGGGTGGATGGATGGGTGGATAAACAGAATGGGGTCCATGCTCACGGTGGAATGTGACACAGCCGCGAAGAGGAGTCAAGCTCTGACACAGGATACGACGTGGATGGACTCTGCACACACGACGCTCAGAGAGAGAGGCAGCGGCAGAAGGACTCACTGTCTGAGTCTGCTTGCGCTGCCACAGCAAAACAGACGGCTGGGCGCGTGAGCAGCGCAAATGCATTTCCTATGGTTGTGAGGCCAGAAGTCTGAGATGAGGGTGTCAGGATGGGCAGGTTCTGGTGAAACTACGTTCCTGGTTGGGAGCGGGGTCTTCACAGTGTCCTCAGGTGGAGGAAGGGCTGAGGGGGCTCCTTGGGGGTCCCTGTCATAAGAACTGGGATCCTGTTCATGACGTCTCCACTCATGACCTCATCACTCACCCCCGCCGCCGCTGGTTACACCATCACCTAGGCGTTACGATTTCAACATGTGAATTTCAGGGGGCACAAACATCCAGCCCAGAACAACCACAGAATGTATGATTCAACTTACAGGAAATAGGCAGGCAAACCCAAGGACAGGAGGTGGTGCCAGGCGCTGGGGAGGGAAGGGCAACGGGAAGCCACTCTTCCCAGGCAGGACCCTGTGAACCCGGCACCTTCCCACGCTGCAGACCAAGACAGCTCTTCCCCGTTGGAACTGTTTCTGTGCCTTGCTGACTGACTTGCTTTTGTTATTATAATCACACCTAATGGCCCCACTTTGAGAATCCCACCCCTCTGCCAGTCTGATGAGCTGCAGCGCCTTTGTTCAGAACCCTGTTCCCCTGTGGGCTGCGGGAAGGAAGAAATTAACACATCGGCCTGCCTGAGGCTCGCCATTCTGGGATATTTGCAAGATTAATGAGGGTCTTTTTAGTTGGTTTCCTCACGTCCCCCGTGTCTGATTCCTGAAAGAACCTGGCATCCAGACCCCGACAAGATGTTTATGTGGAGACATTCACTGGCCACCTTGTTGGTCATCTGGCTCTAAGAACACAGCTGTGTTACTTGTCACACCTCCTGTCCTGCGGCGAGCACAGCGAGCTTGGATTCCTGCGGGGCCACAACCGAAAGGGCCCTGACCCTCTGCCCTCAGCTCGTCTTAATCTGCACCCTAATCGACGGTGTGCCAGCTGCAAAGAGAGGGCGCTTGTTAACACGCCCCTCCCAGGGCATGGGCTCACGCGGGCTGATCCTGCCCAGGGGAGGGGCCCGTCTGGGCGGAGCTCAGCACACCCAAGGTCAGCGCAGAGCACCCCCAGCCCGTTTCCTGGCCTGACCCTGAGCCGCTCAGAGCAGGACCTGGACTGACAGACAGCCGCTCCTGGAAGGTCAGTGACCCTGGGCTTTGTTCTGTGCGTACTCCGAACACCAGGACTTGCAGAGGCTTCCGCTGCACCGGGCACCGTCTCCACCCACCACCCCCCCCTTTGCCAGACTCCTGGGTTCCTCTCACTAGGAGAAGTTCTGCTTGAAACTGCCTCCTACTTGAGGGCCAGATAAAATGATTAGAAAACCAGCCAGAGCTGCAGCCCCACGTCCATCCTGACCCTCAGGACTGCACTGCTGTTCCTTGCACTTGGCCGGCACAACAAGGCCCGTTTTCCGCCGCTATGAGCCCCTGATGGGTGAGGATTGGCTGACCCGGCCGCCAGCCCTTCCCAGGTGTGCCGGGATTGAGATCTTTATAAACAACCCCTTCCAGGCAGTGGGGCTTCTCTGTGGCTCATACCGTAAAGAATCTGCCTGCAGTGCAGGAGACGCGGGTTCGATTCCTGTGTCGGGAAGATCCCCTGGAGGAGGGCATGGCCACCCACTCCAGTGCTCTTGCCTGGAGAAGCCTATGGACAGAGGAGCCTGGGGGCTGCGGTCCACGGGGTCGCAGAGTCTTCGTGTGGAGGCAGGCAGCAGAGCTCTTGGAGTCGCTGTTGGAAGAAGCGGCCACAAGCCAGCAGCATGTCTTCAGGGCCCCGATTTCTCCTTTTCTCCCTCTTTCTGTGCGTTCATTGCTTGCTGTTTTCTGTTGCAGTAGAGCTGATTTCTGAAACTGCCTGGTCAGATGTGCAGGAACGTGATTCAGTGGTACTCAGGCGTTCATCTCGTCCTTCTCTGGGTTCTGTTCTGCACAGGTGGCGACAGTGTGTGTCCCCTGCTCGTCACTAAGTCCCTTTCGATCATCTCTTTGACACACAGTCATGTGTGTGTATTCATCCCGTGTACGTGGGCTTCCCGGGTGCTGCTAGCAGTAAAGAGCCTGCCGCGGAAGACGCAAGAGATGCAGTTTCGATCTCTGGGTCAGGAAGATCCCCTGGAGGAGGGAATGACAACCCACTCCAGTTTTCTTCCCTGGAAAACCCCCATGGACAGGGGAGCCTGGTGGGCTAGGTCCATGCTGTCTCTGAGTTGGACACGACTGTGCGACTAAGAACACCCTTACCGTCTGAGCCACTAGGGAAGCCCCACTATGTATATGAGATTAGCAGACTCTTAATTTCTCCCTCATCCTTAACACCTTTTTGATAATTGTATGTTGGTTTTCTAAGTTTGTGTGTGTTTCTAACTGGGTGAGATACTTCATTTGCATTAGGTGGCTCAGATTGTAAAGCATCTGCCTGCAATAAGGGAGACCCGGGTTCAATGCCTGGGTTGGGAAGATCCCAATGAGGCCACACCTCATTGCAGGGCTGACAGGCATCCCTGATATTTAGCGATGTGGACGTCATTTGGTGTGATTTTTCTCTTACAGGATGTGAGTTAAAGGTGCCTGTGGCACTTGGCTCTGTGACCGTCTGCTAAGTTTTGAATTCTTGTTTGTTGATCCTCCCTGGGAGGCTTCTGGAGGGCAGTTGTTTACTTAATACTCCACGGACGTTGTGAGCATTGAGTGCCTGCAAAGATTGAAGGCGGGAGGAGAAGGGGACGACAGAGGATGAGATGGTTGGGTGGCATCACCGGTTCGACGCAGAGGAGTTTCAGTGAACTCCGGGAGTCAGTCAGACAGGGAGGCCTGGCGTGCTCCAGTCTATGGGGTTGCACAGAGTTGGGCACGAGTGAGGACTGAACTGAACACAGCTTTTAGAGTTGCTGTTACAAAAATGGCCACAAGGTGGCAGCACTGCCTTGCTTCAACCTCCACTTGTAAATTTCTTTGTGCATGCCTTGTTTAATTTCGGAGTGGGGTTGATTTCGGATACTGTGTTTGTTTCCCGTGTACAGGAGCTTGATTCAGTGATACACCGACGTTTATCAATTCTCTTCTGGGTTCGTTTTCCCAAGATAGAGGATTACAGTGTCTCCACTAGGCTGCCCTTTACTATTCAGCAGTTTTTCCCTGGTTCTCTGTTTGATGTCTGTCTGTTCCTTGCAAACTCTTCATTTATCGCACATCCCTAACTTAATTTCTTTAAGAACCGTAAGTTGGTTTTCTAAGTTTATGCGTCTGCTTCTACTGTGTAATAGCCTACATTTGCATTAATTTTAAGAAGATACCCGTCAGCGATAGCTTGTGATGCTTGGCTTTCTCTTCTGGCCTTCCTCACTTAGCACGGTAATCACTCTCCATCACGCAGTTGTCGCTGGCTTTGTTCCGTTCTGACTCAGGGCTGGGTAGCATTCCAGTGCAGAGCAGCACCACTCTGTCTTCACTTTCCTCTCGATGGGTATCCTGGTTGAATTTGTTGCAGGGGGAAGGAACAAAGGGGCTTCCCTTGTGGCTCTGCTGGTAGAGAATCTGCCTGCCAGTGCAGGAGACATGGGTTCAGTCCCTGATTGGGGAAGATCCCCTGGAGGAGGGCATGGCAGCCCACTCCAGCATTCTTGCCTGGAGAATTCCATGGATTCTGGCGGGCTGCTGTCCATGGGGTCACGAAGTGGTGGACACGACTGAAGTGACTGAGAATGCATGTAAAGGAACAAAAGAGGAGTGAGTTCTTTATTCTCTCCCTTTTTTGAGAAGAAAGGAGATAAAGAAAGCAGTGAGCAGGTGTGAACATTCCTAGGTCTTTTTTTCTTTTTTTACTTTTAACTGCTCATAACTCTGAATGTCTGTAACTAAATTTGCTTTTCTGCCCCCTAACTCTGCAGGAGCTACAGTAAACAGTTTTTCCTTGCACCGCATGCTGAATGCATCCTCTGTCTGGTGTCCACCCTTACAACACCCTTCCCCTTGTACTTACGTATCAGAAAGAAGGCCGCAGACACACGGAACTGCCAGAGTCAGTTCCTGAGGTTACTGACTTAAGCCCATGACTGTCTCTGGTGACATGCATGAGGAAGAAATCGAGATCCTATGCCCTTTGTTCTTCATCAGACTCCTGACTGTGAGCCCTTGCTGTATATAAGCTCCTATACTCCTCATGGGCAGGGGATGGGGGGCACAGTCCTTGAGGCACGACCCTACTGTGTTCCCCTCTCTGCTGGCTTGAGAATAAAAGCCACCTTTGTATCTCCTTCATACTCTGTCTCTGTATTTTTTATTTGGCTTCACTGGGCAGAGAAAGCCAAGATTTTGGCCAGCAACAATTCCAGTTCTTGGGCATTGCCAATTGAGCTGCCCTGAAAACAAGGTGCACGGGTCACTGTGAATGCTGATTTTCTCTGGGTCTGAGCCCAGACATGGGATTGTCGGGCCATGTGGTTTCTGGGTGTTTATCTGATAAGGAACCTCCTTGTTGGTTTTGATAGTTCCCGCACCCATGTATACCCCCACTGAGAGTGTAGGAGAATCCCCTTTTGCCTCCATCCTCTGCAGCCCCTGTTCTCTGTAGATTTTTAGATGGTGGGCACTCTGAGCTGTGGGAGGGGATTTTTCATGGGAGTTTTGATTTGCGTGGATTTAGTACATAGTGGCGTGCTGCAGTCCATAAGATTGCAAAGACTAGGACACAACTGTGCAGCTGAACTGAATACACAGTGAGCTGGACGAACGTTTCAGGTGCTTTCCGATACTGTGCAGAGTGGCCACAGCTTACCTCTTCACATTGTCTTCCTGAAAGGTGGCCCTGTTTGAATGCCTGTCTGATGATTTACCCCGGGACATGACTGGAGGGAGGGGTCCTTTACAGGCCCGCAGGCCTTGTGAATATGAAGAACGCAACAGCAACTGTGCAGCTGAACTGAATACACAGTGAGCTGGAGGAGTTTCGCTGGTTCTTTGTGATACCGTGCAGAGTGACCACAGTTTACCTCTTGCCATTGTGTTCTTGAAAGGTGGCCCTGTTTGAATTCCTGTGTGATGATTTACCCCGGGACCTGACTGGAAGGGAGGGGTCATTTACAGCCCTGCAGGCCTTGTGACTATGAAGAGCCCAACAGCGCTAGGTTTACAGCGTTTTCTTGGAAGACGGCCCTAAGGAAACAGCATTGCTTCCTGCCCCACTCTGGTCCTCAGGCATTGAGGTTCATGGAAAACTGTTCATTGATTGTCAGCTAGAGTGGAATGTGCCAAGGCTTGAGTCTCATTTCTCCTTCCCCCTTTCCCAGGGTCCCCAGGACACATCCCAGTTTGTGGACACCACTCTGCAGAGGGTGCTGTCATCTGTAGGTGGGGTGACCCTAAGGACAGAGGCTGGAGGTAGGAACCCCAGCCTCGGGGACATAGAGTGGTCAGGGGACCTTGCCAACCTGTTCCAGACTGGAGGCTCCGCCAATTCTTGGGTGATGTAGGCTTGGTTTCTCTGCAGGAGGTTCCGCCAGCATCTGGAGATTGGGAGCTCAGGCAGAGGGCAGGAGGCCCCCAGGCCCATCGTGGGGCCACACTTCCTGCCCCATGCTCCCAGCTCTGTCTGCACCGAGACCCTCCAGGCTTGGGACCAAAACCAGCTCAGGCTCCAGGGATGGGGCACCGTCCGGGTCACCCTGTCCTGAGGGCAGTAGAGTCAGCTTTTCTGATCCCTTTTTATACTTTTATTCCCTAACGCATATGTAGTTGAATGACAAGATTGTGGGTTTTTTTTTTTTTCCTTTTGGATCGACAGCAACTTGATTCACTTGCACGTAGATGTGTATATCTTCTCTTCCAGGTTCTTTTCCGATATAGACTGTTACAGTGTTCAATAGCATTCCTGTTTACACAGTGGTTCCTGGTGGATAGTTTTTTTTTTAATATAATATTAGCCTCCCTATGTTAGACTGAATCAGTTCATTACTCCCTGTCCCATATCCGGTCCCATCTCTTCATGGCAAATAGATGGGGAAACAGTGGAAACAGTGGCTGACTTTATTTTTCTGGGCTCCAAAATCACTGCAGATGGTGACTGCAGCCATGAAATTTAAACACGCTCACTCCTTGGAAGGAAAGTTATGACCAACCTAGACAGCATATTCAAAAGCAGAGACATTACTTTGTCAACAAAGGTCCGTCTAGTCAAGACTATGGTTTTTCCTGTGGTCATGTATGGATGTGAGATATGGACTGTGAAGAAAGCTGAACGCTGAAGAATTGATGCTTTTGAACTGTGGTGTTAGAGAAGTGTGGTGTTGAGAGTCCCTTGGACTGCAAGGAGATCCAACCAGTCCATTCTAAAGGAGATCAGTCCTGGGTGTTCATTGGATGGATGGATGCTGAAGCTGAAACTGCAACCCTTTGGCCATTTGATTCAAAGAACTGACTCATTTGAAAAGACCTTGAAGCTGGGAAAGATTGAGGCCAGGAGGAGAAGGGGATGACAGGGGATGAGCTGGTTGGATGGCATCACTGACTTAATGGACCTGAGTTTGGATGGACTCCAGGAGTTGGTGATGGACAGGGAGACCTGGCGTGCTGCGTTTCATGGGGTCGCAAAGAGTTGGACACGACTGAGCGACTGAACTGAACTGTCCCACTGTTCTGTTTATTTCTTTCCGGGGACCATTGATTCTCTTCTGAGTCTGTGAGACTGTTTCTCTCACAGTAAAGAAGTTCATCTGTATCCATTTTTAGATCCCAGATACAAGTGATATCTTATGCTAGTACCCCTCCCTGGCCCCCTCACCTCACTTGCTGGAATCATGTCTAGTGTCTTCCCTGAGGCCGCCCATGGCATCCTTTCCTGCTTGTTGTGGCTGGCTGACAGTTTCTTGTGTCTATGTACCCCATCTTCTTTATTCCTTGTGACGTCTTTGCAAATTTTTTTCCCATTCTGAAGACTGTTTTCTTCTTTCATTTTGGGTTCCTTTGCTGTGCAAACACTTTTAAGGTTAATTCAGTCCTGTTTTCTTTTTCTTTTTTAATAGAAATTTATTTGTTTTAATTGGAGGCTAATTACTGCACAATATTGTATTGGTTTTTCCATACATTGACATGAATCTGCCACGGGTGTACACGTGTTCCCCATCCTGAACCCCCCTCCCACCTCCCTCCCCATCCCATCCCTCAGGGTCATCCCAGTGCACCAGCCCCGGGCACCCTGTCTCATGCATTGAACTTGGACTGGAGATTCGTTTCACATATGATAATATACATGTTTCAATGCCATTCTCACAAATCATCCCACCCTCGCCCTCTCCCACAGAGCCCACAAGACTGTTCTATACATCTGTGTCTCTTTTGCTGTCTCACATACAAGGTTATCGTTACCATATTTCTAAATTCCATATATATGCATTAGTAGACAGTATTGGTGTTTTTCTTTCTGGCTTACTTCACTCTGTATAATAAGACCCAGTTTCATCCATCTCAATAGAATTGATTCAAATGTATTCTTTTTGATGGCTGAGTAATACTCTATTGTGTATATGGACCACAGCTTTCTTATCCATTCATC
>NW_027184663.1:0-10000 GCF_032405125.1 Capricornis sumatraensis | reverse complement strand
AGGGTTAGGGTTAGGGTTAGGGTTAGGGTTAGGGTTAGGGTTAGGGTTAGGGTTAGGGTTAGGGTTAGGGTTAGGGTTAGGGTTAGGGTTAGGGTTAGGGTTAGGGTTAGGGTTAGGGTTAGGGTTAGGGTTAGGGTTAGGGTTAGGGTTAGGGTTAGGGTTAGGGTTAGGGTTAGGGTTAGGGTTAGGGTTAGGGTTAGGGTTAGGGTTAGGGTTAGGGTTAGGGTTAGGGTTAGGGTTAGGGTTAGGGTTAGGGTTAGGGTTAGGGTTAGGGTTAGGGTTAGGGTTAGGGTTAGGGTTAGGGTTAGGGTTAGGGTTAGGGTTAGGGTTAGGGTTAGGGTTAGGGTTAGGGTTAGGGTTAGGGTTAGGGTTAGGGTTAGGGTTAGGGTTAGGGTTAGGGTTAGGGTTAGGGTTAGGGTTAGGGTTAGGGTTAGGGTTAGGGTTAGGGTTAGGGTTAGGGTTAGGGTTAGGGTTAGGGTTAGGGTTAGGGTTAGGGTTAGGGTTAGGGTTAGGGTTAGGGTTAGGGTTAGGGTTAGGGTTAGGGTTAGGGTTAGGGTTAGGGTTAGGGTTAGGGTTAGGGTTAGGGTTAGGGTTAGGGTTAGGGTTAGGGTTAGGGTTAGGGTTAGGGTTAGGGTTAGGGTTAGGGTTAGGGTTAGGGTTAGGGTTAGGGTTAGGGTTAGGGTTAGGGTTAGGGTTAGGGTTAGGGTTAGGGTTAGGGTTAGGGTTAGGGTTAGGGTTAGGGTTAGGGTTAGGGTTAGGGTTAGGGTTAGGGTTAGGGTTAGGGTTAGGGTTAGGGTTAGGGTTAGGGTTAGGGTTAGGGTTAGGGTTAGGGTTAGGGTTAGGGTTAGGGTTAGGGTTAGGGTTAGGGTTAGGGTTAGGGTTAGGGTTAGGGTTAGGGTTAGGGTTAGGGTTAGGGTTAGGGTTAGGGTTAGGGTTAGGGTTAGGGTTAGGGTTAGGGTTAGGGTTAGGGTTAGGGTTAGGGTTAGGGTTAGGGTTAGGGTTAGGGTTAGGGTTAGGGTTAGGGTTAGGGTTAGGGTTAGGGTTAGGGTTAGGGTTAGGGTTAGGGTTAGGGTTAGGGTTAGGGTTAGGGTTAGGGTTAGGGTTAGGGTTAGGGTTAGGGTTAGGGTTAGGGTTAGGGTTAGGGTTAGGGTTAGGGTTAGGGTTAGGGTTAGGGTTAGGGTTAGGGTTAGGGTTAGGGTTAGGGTTAGGGTTAGGGTTAGGGTTAGGGTTAGGGTTAGGGTTAGGGTTAGGGTTAGGGTTAGGGTTAGGGTTAGGGTTAGGGTTAGGGTTAGGGTTAGGGTTAGGGTTAGGGTTAGGGTTAGGGTTAGGGTTAGGGTTAGGGTTAGGGTTAGGGTTAGGGTTAGGGTTAGGGTTAGGGTTAGGGTTAGGGTTAGGGTTAGGGTTAGGGTTAGGGTTAGGGTTAGGGTTAGGGTTAGGGTTAGGGTTAGGGTTAGGGTTAGGGTTAGGGTTAGGGTTAGGGTTAGGGTTAGGGTTAGGGTTAGGGTTAGGGTTAGGGTTAGGGTTAGGGTTAGGGTTAGGGTTAGGGTTAGGGTTAGGGTTAGGGTTAGGGTTAGGGTTAGGGTTAGGGTTAGGGTTAGGGTTAGGGTTAGGGTTAGGGTTAGGGTTAGGGTTAGGGTTAGGGTTAGGGTTAGGGTTAGGGTTAGGGTTAGGGTTAGGGTTAGGGTTAGGGTTAGGGTTAGGGTTAGGGTTAGGGTTAGGGTTAGGGTTAGGGTTAGGGTTAGGGTTAGGGTTAGGGTTAGGGTTAGGGTTAGGGTTAGGGTTAGGGTTAGGGTTAGGGTTAGGGTTAGGGTTAGGGTTAGGGTTAGGGTTAGGGTTAGGGTTAGGGTTAGGGTTAGGGTTAGGGTTAGGGTTAGGGTTAGGGTTAGGGTTAGGGTTAGGGTTAGGGTTAGGGTTAGGGTTAGGGTTAGGGTTAGGGTTAGGGTTAGGGTTAGGGTTAGGGTTAGGGTTAGGGTTAGGGTTAGGGTTAGGGTTAGGGTTAGGGTTAGGGTTAGGGTTAGGGTTAGGGTTAGGGTTAGGGTTAGGGTTAGGGTTAGGGTTAGGGTTAGGGTTAGGGTTAGGGTTAGGGTTAGGGTTAGGGTTAGGGTTAGGGTTAGGGTTAGGGTTAGGGTTAGGGTTAGGGTTAGGGTTAGGGTTAGGGTTAGGGTTAGGGTTAGGGTTAGGGTTAGGGTTAGGGTTAGGGTTAGGGTTAGGGTTAGGGTTAGGGTTAGGGTTAGGGTTAGGGTTAGGGTTAGGGTTAGGGTTAGGGTTAGGGTTAGGGTTAGGGTTAGGGTTAGGGTTAGGGTTAGGGTTAGGGTTAGGGTTAGGGTTAGGGTTAGGGTTAGGGTTAGGGTTAGGGTTAGGGTTAGGGTTAGGGTTAGGGTTAGGGTTAGGGTTAGGGTTAGGGTTAGGGTTAGGGTTAGGGTTAGGGTTAGGGTTAGGGTTAGGGTTAGGGTTAGGGTTAGGGTTAGGGTTAGGGTTAGGGTTAGGGTTAGGGTTAGGGTTAGGGTTAGGGTTAGGGTTAGGGTTAGGGTTAGGGTTAGGGTTAGGGTTAGGGTTAGGGTTAGGGTTAGGGTTAGGGTTAGGGTTAGGGTTAGGGTTAGGGTTAGGGTTAGGGTTAGGGTTAGGGTTAGGGTTAGGGTTAGGGTTAGGGTTAGGGTTAGGGTTAGGGTTAGGGTTAGGGTTAGGGTTAGGGTTAGGGTTAGGGTTAGGGTTAGGGTTAGGGTTAGGGTTAGGGTTAGGGTTAGGGTTAGGGTTAGGGTTAGGGTTAGGGTTAGGGTTAGGGTTAGGGTTAGGGTTAGGGTTAGGGTTAGGGTTAGGGTTAGGGTTAGGGTTAGGGTTAGGGTTAGGGTTAGGGTTAGGGTTAGGGTTAGGGTTAGGGTTAGGGTTAGGGTTAGGGTTAGGGTTAGGGTTAGGGTTAGGGTTAGGGTTAGGGTTAGGGTTAGGGTTAGGGTTAGGGTTAGGGTTAGGGTTAGGGTTAGGGTTAGGGTTAGGGTTAGGGTTAGGGTTAGGGTTAGGGTTAGGGTTAGGGTTAGGGTTAGGGTTAGGGTTAGGGTTAGGGTTAGGGTTAGGGTTAGGGTTAGGGTTAGGGTTAGGGTTAGGGTTAGGGTTAGGGTTAGGGTTAGGGTTAGGGTTAGGGTTAGGGTTAGGGTTAGGGTTAGGGTTAGGGTTAGGGTTAGGGTTAGGGTTAGGGTTAGGGTTAGGGTTAGGGTTAGGGTTAGGGTTAGGGTTAGGGTTAGGGTTAGGGTTAGGGTTAGGGTTAGGGTTAGGGTTAGGGTTAGGGTTAGGGTTAGGGTTAGGGTTAGGGTTAGGGTTAGGGTTAGGGTTAGGGTTAGGGTTAGGGTTAGGGTTAGGGTTAGGGTTAGGGTTAGGGTTAGGGTTAGGGTTAGGGTTAGGGTTAGGGTTAGGGTTAGGGTTAGGGTTAGGGTTAGGGTTAGGGTTAGGGTTAGGGTTAGGGTTAGGGTTAGGGTTAGGGTTAGGGTTAGGGTTAGGGTTAGGGTTAGGGTTAGGGTTAGGGTTAGGGTTAGGGTTAGGGTTAGGGTTAGGGTTAGGGTTAGGGTTAGGGTTAGGGTTAGGGTTAGGGTTAGGGTTAGGGTTAGGGTTAGGGTTAGGGTTAGGGTTAGGGTTAGGGTTAGGGTTAGGGTTAGGGTTAGGGTTAGGGTTAGGGTTAGGGTTAGGGTTAGGGTTAGGGTTAGGGTTAGGGTTAGGGTTAGGGTTAGGGTTAGGGTTAGGGTTAGGGTTAGGGTTAGGGTTAGGGTTAGGGTTAGGGTTAGGGTTAGGGTTAGGGTTAGGGTTAGGGTTAGGGTTAGGGTTAGGGTTAGGGTTAGGGTTAGGGTTAGGGTTAGGGTTAGGGTTAGGGTTAGGGTTAGGGTTAGGGTTAGGGTTAGGGTTAGGGTTAGGGTTAGGGTTAGGGTTAGGGTTAGGGTTAGGGTTAGGGTTAGGGTTAGGGTTAGGGTTAGGGTTAGGGTTAGGGTTAGGGTTAGGGTTAGGGTTAGGGTTAGGGTTAGGGTTAGGGTTAGGGTTAGGGTTAGGGTTAGGGTTAGGGTTAGGGTTAGGGTTAGGGTTAGGGTTAGGGTTAGGGTTAGGGTTAGGGTTAGGGTTAGGGTTAGGGTTAGGGTTAGGGTTAGGGTTAGGGTTAGGGTTAGGGTTAGGGTTAGGGTTAGGGTTAGGGTTAGGGTTAGGGTTAGGGTTAGGGTTAGGGTTAGGGTTAGGGTTAGGGTTAGGGTTAGGGTTAGGGTTAGGGTTAGGGTTAGGGTTAGGGTTAGGGTTAGGGTTAGGGTTAGGGTTAGGGTTAGGGTTAGGGTTAGGGTTAGGGTTAGGGTTAGGGTTAGGGTTAGGGTTAGGGTTAGGGTTAGGGTTAGGGTTAGGGTTAGGGTTAGGGTTAGGGTTAGGGTTAGGGTTAGGGTTAGGGTTAGGGTTAGGGTTAGGGTTAGGGTTAGGGTTAGGGTTAGGGTTAGGGTTAGGGTTAGGGTTAGGGTTAGGGTTAGGGTTAGGGTTAGGGTTAGGGTTAGGGTTAGGGTTAGGGTTAGGGTTAGGGTTAGGGTTAGGGTTAGGGTTAGGGTTAGGGTTAGGGTTAGGGTTAGGGTTAGGGTTAGGGTTAGGGTTAGGGTTAGGGTTAGGGTTAGGGTTAGGGTTAGGGTTAGGGTTAGGGTTAGGGTTAGGGTTAGGGTTAGGGTTAGGGTTAGGGTTAGGGTTAGGGTTAGGGTTAGGGTTAGGGTTAGGGTTAGGGTTAGGGTTAGGGTTAGGGTTAGGGTTAGGGTTAGGGTTAGGGTTAGGGTTAGGGTTAGGGTTAGGGTTAGGGTTAGGGTTAGGGTTAGGGTTAGGGTTAGGGTTAGGGTTAGGGTTAGGGTTAGGGTTAGGGTTAGGGTTAGGGTTAGGGTTAGGGTTAGGGTTAGGGTTAGGGTTAGGGTTAGGGTTAGGGTTAGGGTTAGGGTTAGGGTTAGGGTTAGGGTTAGGGTTAGGGTTAGGGTTAGGGTTAGGGTTAGGGTTAGGGTTAGGGTTAGGGTTAGGGTTAGGGTTAGGGTTAGGGTTAGGGTTAGGGTTAGGGTTAGGGTTAGGGTTAGGGTTAGGGTTAGGGTTAGGGTTAGGGTTAGGGTTAGGGTTAGGGTTAGGGTTAGGGTTAGGGTTAGGGTTAGGGTTAGGGTTAGGGTTAGGGTTAGGGTTAGGGTTAGGGTTAGGGTTAGGGTTAGGGTTAGGGTTAGGGTTAGGGTTAGGGTTAGGGTTAGGGTTAGGGTTAGGGTTAGGGTTAGGGTGGTTAGGGTTAGGGTTAGGGTTAGGGTTAGGGTTAGGAGGGTTAGGGTTAGGGTTAGGGTTAGGGTTAGGGTTAGGGTTAGGGTTAGGGTTAGGGTTAGGGTTAGGGTTAGGGTTAGGGTTAGGGTTAGGGTTAGGGTTAGGGTTAGGGTTAGGGTTAGGGTTAGGGTTAGGGTTAGGGTTAGGGTTAGGGTTAGGGTTAGGGTTAGGGTTAGGGTTAGGGTTAGGGTTAGGGTTAGGGTTAGGGTTAGGGTTAGGGTTAGGGTTAGGGTTAGGGTTAGGGTTAGGGTTAGGGTTAGGGTTAGGGTTAGGGTTAGGGTTAGGGTTAGGGTTAGGGTTAGGGTTAGGGTTAGGGTTAGGGTTAGGGTTAGGGTTAGGGTTAGGGTTAGGGTTAGGGTTAGGGTTAGGGTTAGGGTTAGGGTTAGGGTTAGGGTTAGGGTTAGGGTTAGGGTTAGGGTTAGGGTTAGGGTTAGGGTTAGGGTTAGGGTTAGGGTTAGGGTTAGGGTTAGGGTTAGGGTTAGGGTTAGGGTTAGGGTTAGGGTTAGGGTTAGGGTTAGGGTTAGGGTTAGGGTTAGGGTTAGGGTTAGGGTTAGGGTTAGGGTTAGGGTTAGGGTTAGGGTTAGGGTTAGGGTTAGGGTTAGGAGGTTAGGGTTAGGGTTAGGGTTAGGGTTAGGGTTAGGGTTAGGGTTAGGGTTAGGGTTAGGGTTAGGGTTAGGGTTAGGGTTAGGGTTAGGGTTAGGGTTAGGGTTAGGGTTAGGGTTAGGGTTAGGGTTAGGGTTAGGGTTAGGGTTAGGGTTAGGGTTAGGGTTAGGGTTAGGGTTAGGGTTAGGGTTAGGGTTAGGGTTAGGGTTAGGGTTAGGGTTAGGGTTAGGGTTAGGGTTAGGGTTAGGGTTAGGGTTAGGGTTAGGGTTAGGGTTAGGGTTAGGGTTAGGGTTAGGGTTAGGGTTAGGGTTAGGGTTAGGGTTAGGGTTAGGGTTAGGGTTAGGGTTAGGGTTAGGGTTAGGGTTAGGGTTAGGGTTAGGGTTAGGGTTAGGGTTAGGGTTAGGGTTAGGGTTAGGGTTAGGGTTAGGGTTAGGGTTAGGGTTAGGGTTAGGGTTAGGGTTAGGGTTAGGGTTAGGGTTAGGGTTAGGGTTAGGGTTAGGGTTAGGGTTAGGGTTAGGGTTAGGGTTAGGGTTAGGGTTAGGGTTAGGGTTAGGGTTAGGGTTAGGGTTAGGGTTAGGGTTAGGGTTAGGGTTAGGGTTAGGGTTAGGGTTAGGGTTAGGGTTAGGGTTAGGGTTAGGGTTAGGGTTAGGGTTAGGGTTAGGGTTAGGGTTAGGGTTAGGGTTAGGGTTAGGGTTAGGGTTAGGGTTAGGGTTAGGGTTAGGGTTAGGGTTAGGGTTAGGGTTAGGGTTAGGGTTAGGGTTAGGGTTAGGGTTAGGGTTAGGGTTAGGGTTAGGGTTAGGGTTAGGGTTAGGGTTAGGGTTAGGGTTAGGGTTAGGGTTAGGGTTAGGGTTAGGGTTAGGGTTAGGGTTAGGGTTAGGGTTAGGGTTAGGGTTAGGGTTAGGGTTAGGGTTAGGGTTAGGGTTAGGGTTAGGGTTAGGGTTAGGGTTAGGGTTAGGGTTAGGGTTAGGGTTAGGGTTAGGGTTAGGGTTAGGGTTAGGGTTAGGGTTAGGGTTAGGGTTAGGGTTAGGGTTAGGGTTAGGGTTAGGGTTAGGGTTAGGGTTAGGGTTAGGGTTAGGGTTAGGGTTAGGGTTAGGGTTAGGGTTAGGGTTAGGGTTAGGGTTAGGGTTAGGGTTAGGGTTAGGGTTAGGGTTAGGGTTAGGGTTAGGGTTAGGGTTAGGGTTAGGGTTAGGGTTAGGGTTAGGGTTAGGGTTAGGGTTAGGGTTAGGGTTAGGGTTAGGGTTAGGGTTAGGGTTAGGGTTAGGGTTAGGGTTAGGGTTAGGGTTAGGGTTAGGGTTAGGGTTAGGGTTAGGGTTAGGGTTAGGGTTAGGGTTAGGGTTAGGGTTAGGGTTAGGGTTAGGGTTAGGGTTAGGGTTAGGGTTAGGGTTAGGGTTAGGGTTAGGGTTAGGGTTAGGGTTAGGGTTAGGGTTAGGGTTAGGGTTAGGGTTAGGGTTAGGGTTAGGGTTAGGGTTAGGGTTAGGGTTAGGGTTAGGGTTAGGGTTAGGGTTAGGGTTAGGGTTAGGGTTAGGGTTAGGGTTAGGGTTAGGGTTAGGGTTAGGGTTAGGGTTAGGGTTAGGGTTAGGGTTAGGGTTAGGGTTAGGGTTAGGGTTAGGGTTAGGGTTAGGGTTAGGGTTAGGGTTAGGGTTAGGGTTAGGGTTAGGGTTAGGGTTAGGGTTAGGGTTAGGGTTAGGGTTAGGGTTAGGGTTAGGGTTAGGGTTAGGGTTAGGGTTAGGGTTAGGGTTAGGGTTAGGGTTAGGGTTAGGGTTAGGGTTAGGGTTAGGGTTAGGGTTAGGGTTAGGGTTAGGGTTAGGGTTAGGGTTAGGGTTAGGGTTAGGGTTAGGGTTAGGGTTAGGGTTAGGGTTAGGGTTAGGGTTAGGGTTAGGGTTAGGGTTAGGGTTAGGGTTAGGGTTAGGGTTAGGGTTAGGGTTAGGGTTAGGGTTAGGGTTAGGGTTAGGGTTAGGGTTAGGGTTAGGGTTAGGGTTAGGGTTAGGGTTAGGGTTAGGGTTAGGGTTAGGGTTAGGGTTAGGGTTAGGGTTAGGGTTAGGGTTAGGGTTAGGGTTAGGGTTAGGGTTAGGGTTAGGGTTAGGGTTAGGGTTAGGGTTAGGGTTAGGGTTAGGGTTAGGGTTAGGGTTAGGGTTAGGGTTAGGGTTAGGGTTAGGGTTAGGGTTAGGGTTAGGGTTAGGGTTAGGGTTAGGGTTAGGGTTAGGGTTAGGGTTAGGGTTAGGGTTAGGGTTAGGGTTAGGGTTAGGGTTAGGGTTAGGGTTAGGGTTAGGGTTAGGGTTAGGGTTAGGGTTAGGGTTAGGGTTAGGGTTAGGGTTAGGGTTAGGGTTAGGGTTAGGGTTAGGGTTAGGGTTAGGGTTAGGGTTAGGGTTAGGGTTAGGGTTAGGGTTAGGGTTAGGGTTAGGGTTAGGGTTAGGGTTAGGGTTAGGGTTAGGGTTAGGGTTAGGGTTAGGGTTAGGGTTAGGGTTAGGGTTAGGGTTAGGGTTAGGGTTAGGGTTAGGGTTAGGGTTAGGGTTAGGGTTAGGGTTAGGGTTAGGGTTAGGGTTAGGGTTAGGGTTAGGGTTAGGGTTAGGGTTAGGGTTAGGGTTAGGGTTAGGGTTAGGGTTAGGGTTAGGGTTAGGGTTAGGGTTAGGGTTAGGGTTAGGGTTAGGGTTAGGGTTAGGGTTAGGGTTAGGGTTAGGGTTAGGGTTAGGGTTAGGGTTAGGGTTAGGGTTAGGGTTAGGGTTAGGGTTAGGGTTAGGGTTAGGGTTAGGGTTAGGGTTAGGGTTAGGGTTAGGGTTAGGGTTAGGGTTAGGGTTAGGGTTAGGGTTAGGGTTAGGGTTAGGGTTAGGGTTAGGGTTAGGGTTAGGGTTAGGGTTAGGGTTAGGGTTAGGGTTAGGGTTAGGGTTAGGGTTAGGGTTAGGGTTAGGGTTAGGGTTAGGGTTAGGGTTAGGGTTAGGGTTAGGGTTAGGGTTAGGGTTAGGGTTAGGGTTAGGGTTAGGGTTAGGGTTAGGGTTAGGGTTAGGGTTAGGGTTAGGGTTAGGGTTAGGGTTAGGGTTAGGGTTAGGGTTAGGGTTAGGGTTAGGGTTAGGGTTAGGGTTAGGGTTAGGGTTAGGGTTAGGGTTAGGGTTAGGGTTAGGGTTAGGGTTAGGGTTAGGGTTAGGGTTAGGGTTAGGGTTAGGGTTAGGGTTAGGGTTAGGGTTAGGGTTAGGGTTAGGGTTAGGGTTAGGGTTAGGGTTAGGGTTAGGGTTAGGGTTAGGGTTAGGGTTAGGGTTAGGGTTAGGGTTAGGGTTAGGGTTAGGGTTAGGGTTAGGGTTAGGGTTAGGGTTAGGGTTAGGGTTAGGGTTAGGGTTAGGGTTAGGGTTAGGGTTAGGGTTAGGGTTAGGGTTAGGGTTAGGGTTAGGGTTAGGGTTAGGGTTAGGGTTAGGGTTAGGGTTAGGGTTAGGGTTAGGGTTAGGGTTAGGGTTAGGGTTAGGGTTAGGGTTAGGGTTAGGGTTAGGGTTAGGGTTAGGGTTAGGGTTAGGGTTAGGGTTAGGGTTAGGGTTAGGGTTAGGGTTAGGGTTAGGGTTAGGGTTAGGGTTAGGGTTAGGGTTAGGGTTAGGGTTAGGGTTAGGGTTAGGGTTAGGGTTAGGGTTAGGGTTAGGGTTAGGGTTAGGGTTAGGGTTAGGGTTAGGGTTAGGGTTAGGGTTAGGGTTAGGGTTAGGGTTAGGGTTAGGGTTAGGGTTAGGGTTAGGGTTAGGGTTAGGGTTAGGGTTAGGGTTAGGGTTAGGGTTAGGGTTAGGGTTAGGGTTAGGGTTAGGGTTAGGGTTAGGGTTAGGGTTAGGGTTAGGGTTAGGGTTAGGGTTAGGGTTAGGGTTAGGGTTAGGGTTAGGGTTAGGGTTAGGGTTAGGGTTAGGGTTAGGGTTAGGGTTAGGGTTAGGGTTAGGGTTAGGGTTAGGGTTAGGGTTAGGGTTAGGGTTAGGGTTAGGGTTAGGGTTAGGGTTAGGGTTAGGGTTAGGGTTAGGGTTAGGGTTAGGGTTAGGGTTAGGGTTAGGGTTAGGGTTAGGGTTAGGGTTAGGGTTAGGGTTAGGGTTAGGGTTAGGGTTAGGGTTAGGGTTAGGGTTAGGGTTAGGGTTAGGGTTAGGGTTAGGGTTAG